>NC_056500.1:6340963-6353739 GCF_014905685.2 Nematolebias whitei
ATATGTAACAATTTTACAAAAAATAAAACACTGAACACCGCAGGCTGATGTGAGTTCTCTTAATTGCTGAATAATTAAGTATCCTAAAGCTTAAAGTTAGTATAAAATTCCACCAGTTTGTTGGATATCCAGTAACATTTTTAAAGAAAAAATAAATACTTTTGTTTACTTTGACTTTGTTTTTTGTGTTTTATTCTCAGTGTTACCAAAGTTACTCACCATATTCCTTCTCAGCAGCTTCTCATAACGATATTTCAAGACATTCTGGTGGTTTGAGACTGAAGCTGACAAAGTGGCTAACAAACTACTAGCATGATGCATTCCACATGTTTTACACCTTGTATATTTACTATTCTTCACTTATTTGAGAATGACAGGACATCTGCTAAAAAAAATTTCAATTTTTCATTGACCAAAACTAAAATAAAACGTAATTTTATTTAAATTACTGCCAACAAAGACTGAAAGAGACACTGCAGAGGGACTAAAGAGCCACATGTGGCCCCAGATCCGCAGGTTGCAGATCCCTAAATTGGACAAAAGCCCTTTTTGAGTTTTCATAATCTGTTTAGTCATTCACATTTATTTATTTATTTATTTTTTCTCTATAAAATGGACTAAAATAAACCTAAAATCTTTAAGGCAAATATCTTACAGAAATTGTAAAATAAGCTGCATGTGAACTAGTGCGTGAAGATTAAATCCCCCCTCCCCCCCCCACACCCCACACACACACACTTGTGGTTTGTAAGGGGATAAATAAGAGACAAGAAAAACACTTTATTTACATTCACTACTGTAAATAACATCATTTAAGGACGTTGTAGGCTCTGTAGTCCTTGAAGGAGTTCATCCCAGGACATATTTTAATTTACAATGGCAAGTATAATCTCATCTTGTAATGCAATAATGTAAGCGTTGAAGATTAAATGCCAGCACATTATATTTTAGCTCGTCATCTGTCAAACTGATTATAGCCACTTATATATTGGCTGATGTTTGGACGTGTGTCTTAAATGGGGTGTGGATGTTCATCTAATCGTTACTTTCTGAACGTTTCATACTTATGTATCCCCTGGTTCAATGTTTCAAACAGAATGAACACACGGACACAAACAAAGGCAGAAGTGTCATCACTCCGTCTTCTCCTTCAGCGTTGGGCAACAAGAACTGTTTCTTCCATGATACGATACACAACATTTAAAACTTGAGTTCTGAGCCACTAGCAATGACTTGGAAACATTTTGTTTCTTATCTCCTCCACAGGGTGGAGCAGTAAATCCACTAAAGTCACAGGATTTCTTTTACCACAACCAACAAATGAGAATTTTCATTGGATCTAAAATTGGAGGTTTGAAACTGAGGGTTTTTGGAGCATTGATTATTTCATCACTTTTTTTTTTTTTAATGAATCTTCTGACTTTCTCTGGTGTTGTTCTCTTGCATTATGTCTCTCCTCCCATTGATTGATCACTTTGCTACAAATTGTTCTTGTTTAACAACTAATTGAAAGTTAAATAAAGAACCCAAGTGGCAGTTGTCGGGACACATATGTAGTAACTGATGCCACAGTGATGGAATTGAAGCTCGTCTTCCTCTGAAGTCTGTATTTATCCTTTGATTACCGTTTCGTCTCGAGTCAATCAGTGCTAATAGTTCACCATAAACACTACCTGGACCAAAATGGACTTAATCAATCCTCCTGGGTCTGGTTATCAGACAGGGGTCAAATGGACACTAAATAATTAGAGCAGTTTCCAGAGCTGTGTCAATTGACGGCTTATGGGGTTCAGGAGGAACTAGACGCAAAGCTTCACACAGAGATCAATAATGCAGCAAGGTTGTTCACAGTGCAGGAGTTCATCGCAAACTGGTGTGCATGTCTCACTTTAATTGGTTGTCTTTTTCTATACTGTAAATCATGTGAGAACAATAGAGCGTAAAGCTTGTGCTGCAGTTGATTCGATATTCCCTCTATAAATACATTAAAAAACGAAACAAACAAACAAACAAAAAAATATTTTTCCTCCCAAAATATTTGAATAACTTAGTTTGATTTTAGGTGTTGCTTAAACCAGAACAGAATTCCACTCTGTTCTGAATCTCTTACCTGGAGCAGTGAAATTATTTGATTAAATTATTCATGGAAACAAAAGTTGAATCTGAAAAATCACTTGTAAATACTTCTTCAAAACATAAATAATCACACGGGAGACCCTGAACATAAAAATAAAAAACATTTGAAAAAACTCAATTCGCAAAACTAACATTGCTCCATTTGTTCACTTTTATTTGTTTTTATCCTAATACAGATAAACTTGCAAATGTTTTCAAACTCCAGGGCATCCGCTCATTAATATGCTGAATATAAACACGATTAATTACCTTGCATTTTTCCTTCATATTTTATCACGATGATAGTCCATATTCATATTCTCCCTATCAATTTGCACTAGGTTTATTTTCCTGAGGGATGTTTTCTAAGTGTGGAATCAAGAAAAAAGAAAAGAAAAACTGAACAGGGTTCTTTGGGGAAATATCAGACGTTGGCCCTTCAGCTTGACTGCATGTTGGCTGGAACCATTTACAAGTGAAAGACATACAGCTGGGGTTGGTTTACACAGAGTAATTGCTTTTGGTTTCTGGGGAATACAGAAATGTATTACTACTATAATCAATAAAAGTGCATTGGCAGCAGGTGTGGTACCCGTATGTGGATAATTAAATACACTAATTAATGTGACTCCTATTGTTTGCAATGCTTTGGGGTCATGAAATACTGATATTACGCAATACACTATTTTTGTTTTTACACCCACAAGTTTCAATGAAAATATTTACACCCATTTACACAAACTGGTCAATGCACATGTGATATTTATACTGCCTATTAAATTGTAGTAGACCAGGTTCTGTTTTGGATCATAAATAATAATAATAAAGTGATATGTGTTGTCATCATTGTATGTTCCCATACGAAGACGAAATTGGCTCTCTGCATTTAACCAATCGGGATACACCCAGGCGGAGCGTCATGCACATCATGTTGGATAGTTCTGATGATCCAAGACAGATCTCATCAAGAACGGATCATAGTGACACGTGTCGAGCATCACAGAACCTCATGGCATGTATGACGGTCATTTGGACCCAAGTATTGGACTTTATACAACATCCTGTGTCAACCTGCAACAGGTCTTTAGGTGCCGTTAACGCCAGGGCAAGACAGTTTAGGGATTTGCCACATTCAGGAGGTATGAACAGATGATGGAATGACATTTCAGTCTGTTTAACAATGGATTTTTATGTGTTATTACCATTCTTCAGTCATTGTGTGTGTCCACAGTAGAGGAGAGGACTATTACTGCTGAGGTTGTGCAGAGATATAGTAGTGTTGTTTCGTGCATCATCATGTAACGACCATTGAGTATTCAATTCAAATCAATTCAAAAATACTTTATTAATCCCAAAGGGAAATTATTTTGTTGTTGTAACTCGTTATCCTCATTTCATTGAGATATTATAGATACTGATGGCTGTAGACAGGAAGGATCTCTTGTCAAGGTCCATCCCACAGTGGATCCTAAGAAACTGGCTGCAGATGCCGTCTGATTCGGCTGACCTCTCGGTTCCCCCGGGCTTTAGGACCGCCCGAATGCCGGGCAGAACTCCTCCCAGAGCGATGGTCACTCCTCTCAGCAGTCTGACGAGCTCCTCATCGCTCAACAGAGTCAGCAAAACAAAGATGCAGAGGCAAACTCTTCCACAGCCTGGGGGCCACCTCAGGTCACATCTGATCAGTTATAGTTCTAGTTTGTACAATAACCGTGATAAGCTCCACCTTCTGTACACCCAATATATATCATCATTCCAAACAACCACCCCCAACAAACCAAAACCAATGTCTCCAGCTTGCCTACTCACTAAATTGTCTAGACTTACAGATAAGTAAAAAGGCACATTTAACGGCATTAATGGAAACTGTTTTTACTTAAGTTTGATTTTATAGCATCTATGCCGCTCCCATTTAGATATAATTTTGCACCCACTGTATAAGAACCACTGATGCCTCTGGCAGTGATTTTGGGGACCTTGACAGCACAGTGCTGAAAAGGTAACATCCTGTGTTTGAATGTCTAGAAGGAACAATGCTGACCCTTTCACACTAAATTACCCTTATTCAGTCCCGAGGTGGAACACACCCAATTAAAATGAAGCAGTGTCTGAATAACAGCAACTTATGTTTTCATGTGATGTGATGCAGTAAAATCCAAACAATCTCTAAATTCCACCTTTGCAGATAGCAGCAGTTGCACCTTCCAAATGTCTCTGATGCTTATATTTGAATAAATGAACAACAAACTCTGTACAACAGTTGGCTTTTTATAAAAAAACAAAAAACATATCAAATGTATAAAACAGTGTCACACAAAAGCTTGTTCAAGTATTAAGTAGTAAGTGCACAAGTATTTATTATACAAGCGTTTTAACGAATCAATGACACGTGCCCAATGATGTGTCATGTATCATTGGGCACTTTTAAGTGGGTTTACTGAAATTATTAAACTTTTCTAGCGGGTATACTCCGTGTGCTCGCGTACCACGTGTATAAAACCCCTCAAATCATTCTTATTGTACACCAGTTTTCATTTCAGACTTTAGTGACTCACCTCCTCAGTGGCGAGGGGCTCCTTTGATAATCTCCAGCATGGGTCTCTATGGATCTCATCATGTAGAAGAAAGCGTAGATGCAGAGCAGCACAGTGAGGCCCACCCATCCAACACTGCAGGACATATATTGGCCTCCCTAAAAAGACCTGTCGCCACAATCCCTGCTCCAGCAATTGCTCACTGTTTCACTTCTACCCCCAGGGATCTCTACTTGCATCCACTGAGAGCACAGTCTAATTTAAGCAGTTTAATCTGTTGAGATACAGAAGCCCTAGATTCAGCCAAGGTGATATAGACTTTGAACACCCCATCACCTGCTTTGCCATTGTTGTTGCTCTCCTGTGAAGTTTTCCTGGCTGCGGCGAGACAGCAAAAGAAGGGAGCCTGTGAGTGAAGATACATTAAGATGAAATATGAGGTTGTGAGCCCCTTGGGCTCCAGTGCGTTATAATAAATACTTCCTCCTATTCTGTCTTTATACAAAAACACCCTCATTCCTGCAGAAATTATGAACGGGGTGAAAGTCAAACAGAAGAATATATATTGTGTGTGTGTGTGTGTGTGTGTGGGTGGGTGGGTGGGGTGCATTTTATCTTCACAGATTATCTGCACAATATTTGTACACATAGACTCAACACGCTGCACTGTACTGTGTCAGCAAGCAGAGTCGAATATAATTATCTGCTTGGAGACAATCAATGATAATGTTCTAAATTTAGCTAAGATCTGTTTAGTTTTTTTATTTTGTTTTGTTTTGTTCAGCCAATCACATGCTATTTAAATGCATTTATTTATTTTTCTTGTACATGTGACTAGTAAAAACGACTTGTACATGACTTTAAATTTGGCTTTGTACTTATCATAGTGGTTTGGATGTGGGAATTTAATACTAAGTTACAGAAATGAGCGTGTCATCCCCTAGATGAGAGTTGCTGTAGTTCATAATTTAAAATATCCAGCGGTGAATTATGAGTCACCAGCGCGGTGTCAACAGAAAGCTCTGCCTTAGCTCACACTGTCAGACTGCATACACATTTTTTTTTCTCTCAACATCAAGGTCACGGTAGAGAAAATGTTTTTTTTTCTTCATATTCACACATTTTTGGTTTCCACATATCATATTAGCAGTGTGTGATTTTCTGTGACTGCCGATGGTCATAACTCTTTCACCTTATGACTTTGCAAATGACGATTGATTTGGACCAGTTTTCAACAATTACTTTTTCCTGTCAATGTAATTTTATGCTTTGACCTTTGACTCAAGTGTTTGTCATCAAAGGAGAGCTTCGTGCAGGTGTCGACATCCAGCGCTAGTGCTCGAGACAAATAGGAGATGCCCATAACCCATTTCTGGTGCAATCAAAACAAGCTGGAGGTCCCTGTGACAATTTTTAAATAAAAACATATTGCGATTTATTTGGATTTGTTGGTCAGGTTGGAATCTCAGAGGACAACGCTTCATGTTGTGGCATATCACACAAGAAATTGGAAATCTCTGCAATAAACACAAGACATTCTGCAGACTCTGTCATGAAGTGTGTTAGCCAAATAGTTGGAGCCCAGAGTGCTACCTCCTTTTGGCCCAGAAACATACAAATGTTTGACTTTAGTCGCTAAAAGAAAATAAAAAATAAATAGTATCCAGAGTCTTGCAGAAGATGCAGCAAAACTTTTATCTTTCAAATAGTAAATACTTCTTTAAAAAAGTATTCAGTTGATCCAAAATGCTGCTACCAGAGTCTTAACTGGAGTTAGTAGGAGAGATCTCCAGTTTTAACTTCTCTCAATTGTCTCTGTCAAGTTCAGAATTTAATTCAAAATCACTTCGAACCTACAAAGCTCTCAACAACCTAGCTCCATCTTATAATGTAGAGCTCATTGTTCATATTTATTGTTCTGTATCTCCATAGAAAAGTGCTATACAAATAAAACATTTTTTTTTTTTTGTTTGTTTGTTTGTTTTCCTAACATAGCACTTTGCTCTCAGACTGCAGGTTTACTTGTGGTTCCTAAAGTTTCTAAAAACAAAATGGGAGGAAGATCTTTCAGTTATCAGGCTCCTCTCTTGTGGAACCAACTTCCAGTTTCTGTCCGTGAGGCTGACACATTGACCAGTTTTAAGACTGGGCTTAAGACTTTCCTTCTTGATAAATCCTATAGTTAGGGTTGCTCTTGGTTTCCTGACCTATTCCTTATCCTATGCTGCTATAACTTTACACTACTGGAGGACAAATTGACCTCATTTCATCAGCTGAATAGTTACACATGTATACAAATGAATAACAACAAAGTCCATGCTCAATAATCCAGGTATACAATCCAACATTTTTCAGTCAGGTCATCTGGACAGTTTATTTCTTTTTTTTTTGTGCTGAAACATTTTGCCTTTGATCCAGAAGGCTTCATCAGTCAAGGAAACAACAAAACTGATTCTTCCCTTAACAGCTTACTCGAAAGTGGAACAAACCAGTTCTGCTTGTGATAAGATGGTCTCTTTTGTTCGCCCCCTCCTCCATGCGTACCAAAGAGACCATCTTATCACAAGCAGAACTGGTTTGTTCCACTTCGGAGTAAGCTGTTGGGCGAAGAATCAGTTTTCTTGTGTGTTTTCTTGACTGATGAAGCCTTCTGGATAGAAGGTGAAACGTTTCAGCACAAAAAAAAGAAACTGTCCAGATGACCTGACTGAAAAATGTTGGACACAAATGAATAGTTAGTGTTTGTAGTTATTCTTTCTTAACATGTGATTTCTGTCTTTTGTCTTTCCTCCTATATTGTAAACCTGATGGCCTCCATCCTGGACCTGCCATTGTGTATTCATTTCTCCTTCCTGTCCTCTCAAACCCAACTGGTCGAAGCAGATGGCCGCTTGTCCTGAGCCTGGTTCTGCTGAAGGTTTCTTCCTCATGAGGTAGTTTATTCTTTATCCTTTCCACTGTTGCTTCTGTACTTGCTTAGGATGGAAGACTGTGATGCAGTGAAGACTCAAAGCAATCTGCTGGCTCCTTAGATAAATAACGTTATTAAATGATTTATATATATATTAATGTTTCTGTTCATTGCCCTGAAACAACCTCTATTGTGATCTGGTGCTATATAAATAAACTGAATTGAATTAAAAAAAAAAAAAAAAAGTTAAAGCATGATTTGTGTCTTCACAGACTTTACATTTCACTCCTATCCAAGCCAATATGTGCTTATACAACCCCCCAAAGATCCACCCCTTCACCTCCACACCCCATGTCTGTGAGGCTTCAAACAAATTGGCTTTAGAATATAACAGTGAACTTAGTGGCTGAAGCTTCATATTCCCACTAGACCCCTTAGGTCTTCTGATCATCTAGTTGTACCTTGCTCTTGTCTGAGAACTCGAGGGACGTGAACATTTGCTTTCCTCAGTCACAGACTGGAATATCCTTCCTCTGGGAGTCAGGTCAGCTCACTCTCTTAGGTGTATTTTCTTAGTCACTAATGAGGACCTACAAGTATCTTTGTGTGTGTGTGTGTGTGTGTTTAACACAGTGTCAGAATTCAGCTTCTCTTTTATTTGATTTATTTAATTAGCCCCATCATCTTTCTGGATTAAACAAGCTTCACGTTTTGTCCTCTTTCTTATATGCAATGTGCTTTGTAATGAGAGTTTTTAAAGGTACTTTAAAAAGATCTAAACTGTATGTTTTTGCAGATGCAACGGATTGTATTTTGAAATTTGCCATAGTAAAAAAAAAAAAAAAAAGTATTCGCTAATGATTAACATTTCAAAAGATAATTAATATTCATCAAACTGCAAGGTTTTGCTTTAAAGCTGTTCATTCACAAGGCAAGGTTAAAACAGATGTAAGCCCTAAAAGAAGGTAAATTACTCAACTTTATTAATTAAACCTATAAACAGATACAACTTTTTGATACTGACTCTAAGCTCTGATATGTATTTTTTCCTCCTTCCTTTTAAGCTCTGGTATTTGATATGTGATACCCAGTTACAAGTGAATGGTAGAAGTATTACGCATAAATGAGCACAACAAGTAAACACTTGTTTTTAAAGAGCATCAAAGCGAACCTGAATGAATTAACTTTATTTAAAACAGGGACAATGCACAAATCAAACATAAATGTCACCATTTGATGCGCTGTACAATATTATTATATATGTTTTTAGTTTTCTACCTTCGCCTTATAATCTAGCTGTTTTTGCAATTTTTTGCCATCTTATTTTAATTTGTATTAAAAAAAAAGAAAATCTTTATGCCTCTTTTATGATTGTCCATTGTTGTCATCATTCTTTGTTGAAATCAGGTCTCTCTTGTAAATGAGTCCTCGAGGCTCAATGGGATTAACCTGTCTAAATAAAGGTTGAATGAAAATAGCAAAAGCTAATTCACATCTGCAGTCCCTTGACATGGATATACAATGCAATAACATACAATAATAATACATTAATAAGGCAATGATACTATGCAACCTAATGGCATCCATTGTTTATTTTTTTCAACCTCATAAAAATCAGTAATGGTCAAAATATTTGTCTAACTAACATTTATTTCTCTTTTTGGATAACAAAAAAAAAAGATAATTAAATATATTACAATCTTCTTATTAATGCTATTACATTAAATTGCATTAAAAAATTACATTCATGTAGGAAGACTGCATCATGCTGTGCAACAACCATCAGAGATGAAAACATCTGTTTTTACATGAAATACGTCTGCTCTGCAGAAATCTTCCTATTAATCTACAATAAACACACATATTTTAATTTTTGAGGTGGCAGGCATACTTCCTTTTTGTTTTCATCTATAACCTTAGCCAAAATTCAAATAATTATCAAATGTGTCCCCGTTTCTATTTCTGTTCTTTTGTCACGCGGTAGCTCATGCAGAGTGCGAACCGGTGGAAGCAACGGTAGGTAAACGTCTGATCGTGCCTGCTGCGCAGAGAGTCAGGCCAAATGGATGATGAGAGACATTAATGACTCATGGAACTGGATTTACGTTTGTCTCTTGCAAATAAGACAAATCCACACAAGAAGCCACATAAAACTTGATTTTAGGTGAATGCAGACTGAGACTGACTTCACTGAGTAAGAACTTTTTCAATTTAGCCACATAAACAGATTTTTGTCAAAAGTCTTAATCTAAAAGTAAAGTTCAGGGAAAGAGTCAAAGTATTTTCTGAACCGCTCAGCTTAGTCAAAGAGAAATATTTTAGACTTTATACTCTTGCTTGAGTATTCCAGTGTTCTGTCTATCTCCCTTGGTTTTACTTCAATTAACCTTTTTATCCTCCTGTTCTGCAGTGTTTCAATTGTGAGACTGGTCATATGAAGCATTAATAAAAAGCAAAGGTTCCCAATGCCTAACGGACCAAACTCTTCTTCTTGCAAAATATTTATGTTTTTTTCTTTTTTCAATTCTTTACTTGCTGTCAGGACGGAGGAGAAATGTTTCTGAGGCAAAGTGCGTTAGTTTCGCTGAAAAATGGGACTCCAAGTTGTTAATATACTAGAATTTTTTTTTTCATTTAGCCTTTATTTATCCAGGTTAGTCGCATTGAGCCACGAGAACTCATTTTCAAGAGAGACCTGTTTAGGGAGCACATGGTGGGGGTTAAGGGCCTTGCTCATGTGCCCAGAGTGGGGCGAATGAGGGTGGGGGCAAGTGTGGGTGTTTCACCTACCCCACCCACAATTTTGATGTTGTCGGGGCCGGGGCGTGAACCGGCGATCTTCGGATCACAAGCCCACCTCTCTAACCTCTGCGCCACCACTCCCCACAAATATCGTTATTACTATTATTATAATTTTTGTCCACCTTTGGAAAACAAGTTATTTATACAATAAGATAGCTGAAGCAAGGAAACCAAGAACCAACATTTATGACCCAAAACACCCTTTTATAAATAAATTAAATGTAACTTTTAATATTTAATAATTTTCCCATCCTCACAAAGGAGATTAATAATCTCAGTGGATTTCTTCCTGGTAAAGTAAAGGTTTAAATAAAAAATAAAAATATGGAAATATAAACATGTATTTCTCTAAGAAGAAAATCTAAATAAAGATTTCATAAGCGTGTTCCTTCCTTGTAATTACTATGTGATAAATTAATGTGACTAGTTCCAAATTACAATGAGCTAATTAAGGAATGCATGTAATTAGTGTGGATTGCATTAGATCCTGAAAGGTACTGCCCTGTCAGCACAATTTAACAGCATTCCAGCAGTAGAATAGGAAAACTTGCTCTAATTATGAATCTTAAAAAAAAGAGCCTTTTTTAGGCCAGAGGTGCTGGTCGTCACAAGCACAACACTAGGTGGCGCTCTTGCTTCATACTCGTCCCATCCCTGAGCACCAGGCTGTTCAGAATACATTAATGACAGTTTTGACAGTCTCAAGCTGAGAAGAGCATCTCGTGATTGACATGCTGAAGGACAGACAAACAGCAAAAATCTCAAAACCAGCTGTCCTTGCCATGTGACCATCTGCTGCTTCCTGTCTAATTGGAGGATCGGTGCTCTGACTGGAATGTTGGCTTACTTGCAGAATAATGTGCTCCCATATGTTTTGAGCATCTCTAAGTGTTTCTACACAATATAAATAGATCTATTGATGTTGCTAATAGCAGAGTTGGTTCAAGCAGAGCTCAAAGCTGCATCTAACAAACAATATCTATGATCTATTGGCATGCATGTGTTGAAGATGTACAGTAAGCTGGACTGCAGGATCAGATACGGAGCTGTGTTGTCGGCTTACAGCTAAGCTCCTACATTTGGTTCATTTAATCACAAAGCAACTTTTCCTTATGGCGTGAAATGTAAAAATTCTGGACGGTCAGGATGTGACTTGCAGTTTTGAAGCAAAAAGGACCAATTTTTTTTTTAAAAGAGGTTGCTTTGTTCTCCTTACTTTGACCTGAATTGGATGATGGACACATCTATCTGGATAGCATTGCTATGATCAATACCAGGAGAGATATGAATCATACAGTACAACCAATTTTTCAGTGGAGCAATTTCCTGTTCCTCATTTTGCTTGTCTGGTAGATACAAAAAATAAAAGTGTAGTACCGTACTTGGCAGTCCCAATAATAACCTCGTAGATTCTTAAGGTTTGGATACGTTTCCAGCAGCAGCTCAAATAGAGCAAAACAATTACAGCTAACTCTGTTAAAAACTAAGTAAATTAAGAAATGCAAAGGCATTTTAATGTCATGCTACAGATTAAAGGCCACCAATCCAAATGAGTATTGGTAAAGCAGAACAGAAAAAAAAAAGTGGAATTAAATGTCACTGAGTCTTAATACACCAAAAGCAGCGTAGAACTCAGAAGGACCTGCTTCTGCTCAATACTCCACGTTACACAGGAGTGGACCTTCAGTTGTAAGTGCTGAACTTAACTCTGGCATTTTCAAAGAGAAACATTTTGCCACCAGTTGATACAAATATATATTTGTGTGTGACAACAGGAAATTAACATTAGCATGTCATATCTTGCATGCGCATGTATGTTTATTTCTTGTTTTTAAATAAGCAGCAAAAATCCAATATAATAAAAAAAAAAATGCACAGGAAATAATCATAGGGCTTATAATAATATATAATAATTTAACACTTTATTGCCATTCAAAAATGTACAGAGCATCATTCAAAAATGTACAGAGCATCATTCAAAAATGTACACAAGTTATTTTCATTTTTCCACAGCAGTGTTGGAGATCATTCACATGAATGTAATGACTTTGGTGTTTATGAATGTCTGTGGATATGTGTGTGGTGGTGGGTGGATGGGGGGGGGGCTACTGTGGTCACTTCATCCAACTTCCATGATCTGAGTTCAGCAGTCTGATAGCTCGCGGGATGAAACTGTTGCAGAACCTGGTGGTTCTGGTCTTCAGGCTGCGGTACCTCCTGCCAGACGTACAGTGTACAGAGCTCTTTGAACACTTCTGAAAAATCATCAAAGAACATTAAAGAGGAGTTATTGTTGCTAAATGTCACATCCAAATCTTTGAGATTCACAAAACAATCATTTATCTATGATTACTTTGGTTTTCAACTTCTTTCTAAATTAGGTCATTTAAGGTGCACAAGCAAAGTTGGTGGAA
>NC_056500.1:6363739-6384660 GCF_014905685.2 Nematolebias whitei
GAGCACAGGATGCTCTCCACTGCACACCTGTAGAAGGAGGTGAGGACTGAGCTTCCCAGACCAGCTCGCCTCAGCCGTCTGAGGAAGTAGAGTCTCTGATGAGCTTTCTTGATCAGGCTGGTGGTGTTGTTGCTCCAGCTGAGGTTGTCATTCATGTGTACACCCAAGTACTTGTAGCTGGAGACCACTTCCACCGCAGATCCTCTTATGTTCAGGGGGGTGTAGGTGTTTTTGTTCCTTCTGAAGTCCACAATCATCTCCTTTGTCGTCTTCACATTGATGTGAAGGTTATTCTCTCTGCACCAGCTCTCCAGGTGTTCCACCTCTTGCCTGTAGCTGGACTCATCATTGTTTGTGATGCATCCCACCACCGCTGTATCATCTGCAAACTTTACAATGTGACAGCCTGGATGGGTAGCTGCACAATCATATGTGAGCAGAGTAAACAGAAGGGGGCTTAACACACATCCCTGAGGAGAGCCAGTGCTGAGGGTTATGGTGGAGGAGGAGAGGTTGTGGATCCTCACTAACTGTGGTCTGTTTGTTAAAAAGTCTAGTACCCAGTTGCAGATGGAGGGGCTTAGTCCTATTGTGAATAGTTTGTCCATCAGGGTTTGGGGGATCATGGTGTTGAAGGGGGATGTGAAGTCCACAAAGAGCATACGGACGTAAGAGTTTTTCTGCTCGAGGTGGTTGAGTGCAGTGTGGACCACAGAGGAGATTGACAATATAGTCACCTTGAACCTTGTTAATATAACCTGTAGATGGGAAAAATCACGTCTTCCAAACTTCCTACTGAAGAACAATTTCCTAACAGAGCACTTTGCTCTCAAACTGCAGGTTTACTTGTGGTTCCTAGAGTTTCCAAAAGCAGAATGGGAGGCAGAGCTTTCAGTTATCAGGTGCCCCTCTTGTGGAACCAACTTCCAGTTTATGTCCATAAAGCTGACATCTTGTCTATTTTTAAGATTACGCTTAAGTTTTTCATTTTTGATAAATCATATAGTTAGGATTGGCTTGGTTTCCTGAGCTATCCCTTATCCTACGCTGCTGTAGGCGTAGACTACCAGAGGACAAACTGACCTCATTTCATCAAATTAAAAGTTACAAATTAAACCAAATTAATAGTTTTTAATTGTAAATATTTGTGGATTTTTTTTTTTTTTGTCTTTCCTCTAGTGAGGGACCTCCTCGCCTCCATTCTGAACCTGACATTCTGAACCTGACATTCTGAACCTGACATTCTGAATCTGACATTCTGTCTCTGTTTCTCCTTCCTGTCCTCTCAAACCCAAGCAATCGAAGCGGCTCGTCCTGAGCCTGGTTCTGCTGGAGGTTTATTCCTGTTATGAGGAAGTTTTTCCTTTCCACTGTTGCCTTTGTGCTAGCTCACGATGGAGACTGTGAAGAAATGAAGCCTCAACACAATCTGCTGGCTACCCTACCTTAGATAAATAACGTTACCAATTGATTTTCTATGTATATGAATGTTTCTGTTCAGTGTCCTGGGAAAACTTTAGTTGTGACTTGGTGCTATATAAATAACCTGAATTGAACTGAACTGAAATTGTTCTAACACTGTTGGTTACATTTTTATTTTGTTTTATAGCAAACCTCTTCCCACTTTTGCTTCAGGTAAAGTCAGCCTCTCTAAATTAAAAATACAGACACTTCGTATCACTACTCTTTACTTTTACAGGCGTTTAATGTATTGTTCACCTTGAAATGTGTTGCTGCTTTACAATTAAAAATCACTTTTGTTTAAAGCAGAAAATTGTGTATTTACTAAGTTTAAGTGTTTGATATGTTTACAATGCTTCATTATAAAAGGAATAAAGATTTATGAGATTCACAAAATTTATATGCATTTTGCACAACATCACAACTTTTTTTTATTCCCCCTATTAGGCCTGTGCATTAATTAGAAATAATTTTATTACATGCAAAATAGTTATTTTTACAGTAATTTAATTTTAATGACATTATTTATTTAGCGGGAGTTTACAGTGAACACGGTTAAACATGTACAATTTATTGTGACAACAAATAAATAAAAATTGCAACTAAAATTTTCAAAAGTCTATTTTTTTAACAGCTATGCTACTATTCACTCTAGTTCATATATATCATTTAATGGTCATGGATTAACTCATTAAAGCTCATTTGATAAAAGGACGAGAGGTCTTTGGCACCAATCAATTAAGGTCACTGCAAAGATGATGCCATGCCATAGCTGGAGGGCTCTTAAACTGATGAGTGTCAGCAGCTTTGGAGATCGCTGGAGGGCTAATGTTCTGGGCTCCCCTTCTTCCCCTCCTCCTCGCCGGTGAGTGCTGTTCTGACAGAAAAGGCTGCAGGAGGAGGAAGGAAATAAAAGCTGACATATCAGCACGCACTCTACAATCTTGTCAGAGGTGTCCTCTTTCACACCAATTCAATATCCAGAAAGTCTTGTTCTTTTTTTTTTTCTGTCTACTTCTCATTCTTGTAATGCTGTGGAGAGACTGTCTTTTCTTAGCCCTATGTGTGGGGGCGTGAGTTTAGTATGTGCACATGTAAGCAACATTTTGACTTTCCATGTTCCTTTCTTAGCTGAGGATGCAGGCGTTGTGACAAACTTAATTGCCTTGGAAAAGTAAAATAGATAAATTAAAGCAGTGTTTCCCAATTCTGGTCCTAGAGGAACACCATCCTGCATGTGTTAGTTTTTTTTTTGTTTTTTTTCCTGCTCCAAAACATCTAATTTGGTGATTTAATTACTTCATCAAGTTCTGCAGAAGCCTGTTAATCACACACTCATTCAAATCAGGTGCGTCAAAGCAGGAAAACAACCAGCGGCGTAGTCTACATGTTTGTAGTGGATATACTGTGCTTAGAGACCAAAAATGTAATTGTTAATTTATTTAGATTTTTAAGCATATTGAACATTTCAAAATTTCTCTGACGCTTTTCTTTGAATAAATGTAGAACAAACGTTGTACAACAGTTGGCTTTGTATTAAAAATATAGAATTTATACAAGAGTATCAAAGCAAAACATGTCCAAGTATTAAGTAGTAAGTACAGGAGTACCAATTATACAAAATTATTAATAATACAAAAAACAGTTGAACCAACTCAGTGTGTCTATAAAATGTTCCAAATGTGTTGACAATGACACAAGCCCATGTCACGTGTGTTTGTTAAGGTACACGACATGTTCATGTATCATTGGGCACTTTTAAGTGGGTATACTGAAATTACAAAGCTTTTCTAGTGGGTTTACTCCGAATATCTGGTATCACAGTATACACCACTGGAAACGACTAAAACATGCAGAATGGTGTTCCTCAAGGACCAGGGTTGGGAACCACTCAATTAAAAAACTAACTTGGGGATTAATACCTTAACTTATTTCTTGTCATTGTAGGATGATGTTGTGGGTGGCATGGTGGCTCAGTTGGTAGAGCTGTTGCCGCTCAGCTAGAAGGTTGTCGGTTAAAATCCCAACTGGGTACCTTTCTGAGTGAAGTTTGCATGTTCTCTCCGTGCATGTGTGCGTTTTCTCTGGGTTCTCCAGTTTCTTCCCACAGACCAAAAACATGCTTGTTAGGCTGATTGGTAACTCTAAATTGTCCCTAGGTGTGAGTGAGAGAGTGAATGGTTGTTTGTCTCATTTGTCTCATTTGTCTCAGTAGCTATGTTTACGCGCGTAAACTTATTTGAGCGGATTGAAATGTATTTGGGTTAAATAATCCAAATGTATTGTTTACATGGGCACATGACGAGCATTTACAGGCAGCGGGCTTTTATTCTGAATAGAAGAACTGACATGCACAGAGTGGTAAACTCTGATTAAAATAATAATAATAAAAATAAAAAAAAAACACAGAAGAAGTTCTATGTCCGTTTTACTTCTGTGATGAACGTAAACAAACCTGAGCACCCAAAATGGACCAGCACCAGGTTTTAATGACGGTGCGATGTTATTGCACTCTCGGATTGAGCTACCGGTAACACAGATCATGTTGAGCTCTTACAACATTTATATTAGAAACTTTGAATCACACGCCAACCAATTTTGCTTCCCCGACATATTAGCATTAGCCAGGCGGAAATACGTGAGATAGACAGGTCGCACATGCACAGTCAGGTCAGTTTTCCCCTTTTGGAATAACATGATCAGAATAAGTGTTTACTTGAACACGGTTCGGATTATGAATCGACATAAATCACCCGTCTCATTCAGAATACAAATTCATTCGGATCAAGCTGAATCATCAAAGAATAATCAGACTAGGGCGTTTACATGACACTTTGTTATTCCGAATGGTCGTTTAATCTGATTACTTATGTCCATGCTAACAGAGCTATGTGTCCCTGTTATGGACTGGAGACCTGTCCAGGAGTCCCCCGCCTCTCACACAGTGACTGCTGGATATGGGCACCAGTGACCCCCATGACTCAAAAAGGAAGAAGCGGGTAAAGATAATGGATGGATGGATGTATGGATGGATTAATAGGATGCTGTTGTATTATTTGTCAGTTTCACTCAGTTCCCCATTTATCCACTTTCATCCAAATTGTTCAGGTTGTACCCTTCTCTATATCAAGTTTTTATTTATTTGCAGTACTGCCTTCTGTAGGACTTTATTTTGACTCATAAGAAAGAAAAAAAAAAAAAAGCAATGTTAAAGAGTCATCTTTTCATCTGAGTCCTACATGCTCAGGCAGGATTTGAATCAATCACTGGATATAATTTGGAGAGTGGAGACTGACCAGTCCCTAACATCACTGAGTATCTCTGGAAACACGCAGTGCTAATATTACACTTCCCACAGTGTTTCTGGTAAATGTGTCACTGCACTGTCTTTTCCCTTACTAGCAATGCAATTTGTAGCCGTTCCAATTAAACCTTATATGTTAATAGAGAACATTAAAGACTGGAGAAAAGAAACTGCTGGGAAGATAATCAACAGTGCATTTCAGGCAGCTGCCTATAAGTTCACTTCACTTGATTTGGGCATTAATTATTGTAATGAGAGCGAGGAGTGTACCTTAAGGTCAAACTGAGCTACCGGCAGGTACATTTGGACTGGAAGTCATACTGTATGATAATTAATACGTCCGTCTAACAGAGCTGTTTCACCAAATGCTACTATCTGATGACCTTGCCGATCATGTTGGTGCACTCTGCTAATGAGATGACCTCATTATGAATTTGTACGGTATTATTACCCATCAGAAAACATTAAATAGTGCATTCTCTGTTAACTGCAGTCATTGATTTAAACTTACAATTCATCAAACAAAGTAAAGAAACTATCTAATTATTGCACATTTTTACTCACAGTTTAAATAAATGTGAAAATACTTGTGTGAACATATCTCATGACTTCTCAGCCATTTAGTCAGTGTTCAGCATGGGGATTAAGGGCATCAAGACACTAGTTATTGCTTAAGTTTATGTATACACAACCATTCTAGTCATTAACCATATGTAGTACTGGTACATAAATATCTACAGCATCAATTATGAATAAAAATAGTCACACAGAGAAGCTTAAGGTGTAGGTGTTTCTCTCAGAATAGTATTAAAACTAGATTATATGTTTTGACCTTTACAATAAAATGACACATTTCAACAGTAAACTTATTTTTTTTTTGTTTGTATTCCTTTATTAAATGTATAAAATACTTTAAAAGTCTATTGCAAGAGTGCTTGTTAAATTATATGATAATATTTTCAGAGAGAGAAGAAAAAAAGACAAGGTGTGTGCGTAAACTGGATGTGTTCACTGCTCAGTCAGAAAGTCACACCTCGTGTTAAAAATGTACATCATGACACGTCTTTGGGAGTTGTGAACATGAACATCTGCACTGCTGTCAACACGAAGGTGCTCCTTTGGCAAGATGAAGAAGTGTGTATGCACTTTGTGAACTTGTAAAATGTTGGCTTGAACTTTTACACCACTGGTGCTCTCCAGCACTAACAGCTCTGAACCACAATCCAGACCTGCACTGCGTGCACTTCCTCAGTCACCTTTTCCATCTCTTGTCATGAGTTCTCTGTGGATTTTCATACCTGCGGGGTTAGTCTAACCTTTTGTTTCTGACTCCACGAGGCAGTTATAGGTCTTCAGCCTCCCAAAAAGAAATATCCCAGGTCACAGTGAGGTGGAAGGCATCGACTAGCTGGTCGATACCAGTGAGTCAATACACAAGCGGAAGGCTCACAATGAAGTTTTTCAGTCAACACTTTTTGACTTTATTTTGTATCTGTCCGCTAATTTGGCAAAAAAAAAAAAAAAAAAAATACTGCTAGTTCCAGCCCTCAACTCCACAGATGGGCTGCATCTAAAATATTGAAGATAATCTTAACATGTTTTCCTTCAGTACCTTCAACGTAACATTTCTACTCCAACTATGGCCGTCATTTTGATGGCTGTGTTGAGACACGTCAATGGTTTTATAACATGATTTCAGAGTCAGAGATTCTTTGTCATTTGCACCACATGTGGTACATGTGGTGGAGCGAAATTATGTACACAGGATCCCAGTTACATCCAAACAGCAGCACGAACATGAGCATGAGTCTGTGTGAGCAGATGCGCACGCATGAACACATCAACATGAAACAGATCAGATCAGAAACAGATTCATTATAACTACCGTATTGTCCACGATACACGTCGCACCACCTTATAAGTTGTGCGACTTATAATAGACTTTAAACCTGTCTAAATAAAGGTCGAATGAAAAAAAGTTGCATCAGTCCAAATATGTCTACAAAGTGGAAAAAAAAAAAAAAAGTCTCTTCACCATATAAGTCACATCTATTATGCAGCATCGCTGTCGCGTCACATTTGTGACAACCCAGAAATACAGGCCAGTGTTGTGCCAAAAATTGATTGGCTGTCAAATGACTGCCGCGGGAGCGTGCACGGGAGGACTTTAACAATAATTTAACAAGATTGACACTTAAAAACAATTATTTGTTTGCCCAACATTATAGCAAAGGTGTGTCTCTGATGAACTTTTACGTAATAAATGCACTTCAATGGTCAAATTAGCTGCATTTTGCCAGGACATCGCAGCAAAATGAAGCTGGTTTGACGATTGCTCCAGGCAAGCTGGACAAAGGTGGCAACTTATGGCAAGCCGATTGTGTCATTAATAGACACTTTTGGCTATTACATGACACAACAGCATGCCATACTACTCGACTGCCATCTAGCGGCTGAAAATGGTAGTGTTCAATATTGTCAGTCAGATTGAATGAAAACGGTCATATCTCAGCCAAAAATCGGTTTATAAATATGGGAAGAAACCCATAAATATGTCGCTTTGGTGTATAAGTCACATGACATACAAATTATGCAAAAAACTGTGACTTATTGGATCAAAAAATATGGTATCTATATCAGGGCTTCAAATGGTGGCCCAAGGCAGCATCAGCCCACCAGTGGCTTCATTTTTAAATAAAACTAGATTTTAAACTGTAAAACAACTTTCTTAATGACAATAACTGCTGGATGTCTGGCCCATGACCTCTTGGTAAATGTAAGTAAATGTGACCCCCTGAGCAATTTCATTGAATAGCTTTGACCTATAATATGCATCAGATTCATTCATCATCTTTTTTTGCTATCGATATCACTGAAAACACAGACATGACCTCATCTCAGAGGAGGTGTGCATTTTCGCTTTAGTCTAGTGTTGCTCAACCAGAGCTGATCTCATGCCACCTTGTCCCAGAAATGAAAGCCTTTCACCAATGTCTTAGACAAACCCTTTAGAGATTTAGATGAAACTGCAAACGTTTTGTGGCACTTTGCCTTAAAATTGCATCCCTTTAAACTCTTGGATAAAGACGCCACCTTGGCTGCTCTCGCTTGGCACCTAGTTGTGTTTGATTGGGGGCCTTAGAGCAAAGCCAACAAAGTGAAGCATTTCATTTATTGCTGCCAGAGCTTCATTTCATCCAGAGGAAAGAGTGTGAAACATAAAGCAAAGCCAAAGGAGACATCTATAATTAGTGAGCCAGTCAGGCATCACCTCTCTCCAGAACCAAACTGAGCTGGCTAACCCACCCACAATAACAATAAGCCACTCACACCGACTTTTCCCAACCCACCATATAAGATTCATAAGGACTCATCCTCCGTTAATAAAAAAAAAAAAAAAATCTTGTGGGCCAGGTTGTTCTGAGACAGTCTATTAGAGAGGCGCCAGAGTGGAACATAACATTTTCAGTTTCAATTAAGTCTACGAGGGCATACATAATGCACAGCGGAGGTTTGGTCCCCTCAGAATGGTGAACCGATGAACTCGTGGTAAAACGATACTGCAGTGGTTGAAAAAATCTGACCTGAGTTGGCTGTTTTACTCACATTCAGCTGTAAGATTTGTCAACTTTAACTGAATTAATGTGCGCTCATTGGAATGTGAAGAAAAAGAAAGTGAAGAAGAAAGATGTGAGTGCGTAAGTGCACCAAAAAGCAGCATGCCAGGAAAGTAAGAAAATTGCATCAAACTGAACTAATTAAGTAAAGTTAAATCTTGTAAGGGTATGTGTGCTTTATGTATGTGCCAACTCAGTGAACACAAACTCACTGCACTACATGATAGTGACTCACTACACAATTTATTATTCTAGCTAAACATGCTAGACATGTTATATATGTATAGTTAGTATATTCACTAAGTCCTAAACTTGACCATATTTTAATATGTATTTCAGTAAACCAAGCCCACAATTTAACTAAATTCTGTTCACTTTCAATGTAATCCCATTGAAACACTTATTGTAGCCCCAAACTTTCCCTACATTTTAAGGTTTCCTTTTAAAGAAAGCCGTTTGTGTTGCTATTTTATACCCCTTCCCAGTCATTCCAACTCTAAAACTTAACGTTAGTCCAGACTTAAATGTGCTGTGACGATATTAACAAGATACATTATCAAAAAAATTAACTCTAATGTACATTAAACAGGTCAAGTAAATGTATTTATTACTTTTTTTTTTTTTTTACTAGGTAAGTCTCTTTAAGATCACAGAGCTCTTTTTCAAAGGAGGCCTGGGCCTGAAGGAAACCCAACCTACATGTTTTTGGACTGTAGAAGAAAATTGGCGTACCAAACACACAAACATGAGGAAAACATGTAAACTCCACACAGAAAGACACAAGGTAGAAACAAGAGATTGAACCCAGAACATTCTTGCTGTGAGGCAACAGTGCTAACCACCAAGTCATTGTGCTGCCTAGATTATACATTATACTACGGTAATATCATACTGGTAAATGTAACTAAAACATTTGCTTTGAAAAATTAAAATATAAAGCAACGTTGTGATTGTTGGTCAGGTCCAGTGGTGCCTTGTATTGACTTCTGTTTGATTTTGGCTGGACATTGAAATTAGTGCTTGTATAACTCACTCAAATTAAAATTGTAGGATTTCCTTTTTTTTTTTTTTTTCTCCTGCAGCTTTTCCTAGACCAGAGGGCACCAGCAAGATCACACCTGAGGACTATTGCACTATTTCGCTGCAGGAGTATATAAGGTAGTAGATGACTTCAATCCAATGCTGGTGCATTATCTGCCAATAGCTCTGACTGCTGTGTTCCTCCTTTGCCTTGGACCTCCCTGGATTCTCCTAAAGCCTCCTCATAATCTCTTCAGCCATTCCTCGTCTTCCACCATTTGCCACTGGTTGTACGACCCTTTCTGGATCTTCCTCGCTCTTTGATGCTGGAACCTTTATGGACTTTGCCTCTACTGTTAAACTTGCCTCTGGTCTTGAATTCACTATTCTTGGTCTTTACTATCTGGGTATTGAGCTCAACCTTACAAAAATTATGCATTTTCTAATTCTGTCTTTAAACTAATAAAATATGTACTAGTCAAAGAAAAATGCCTATAGCTAAAATGAATGGAATCAATTAAATCAATACTCGTATTAAAGTATGTCCTGCCGGCATCTCTATTTTGAAACAGCTCTCCTTGATGCACCCCCCCCCCCCCCCCGTCCCCCCTGTCCCCCTTCTTTCAGGGACAATAGACCTTGCAATAATGCAAAAACAGCTTTTAAATTTAACAGAGAGCCCTAGGCATCGAGACATACATTAAATTGCCATCTACTGCTGAACAACTGCAAATACTGTAATAGGCTGATGTCCTTAAATTTTTGTCCAATCAATTTATTAATTAATGAATAACGGACTAAGAAGAATGAAACGAGTACCATATTTATCCCTTTTGGTCTTTCTACTGTAACTGAAGGTAAAACCTTTGTCATTTCTGTCACATTAACAAATATATTAAACTTTCGCACAGTGACTGCTGGATATGGACACCAGTGACCCCCGCGAGCTGAAAAGGATGAAGCGGGTAAAGATGGTGGATGAATGAATTAAAATGTATGCATAATTTACACATTAGATGCTACAATGACTGATAAGGAAATGAGTAGTAAATACAGGTACATCAAAATTTGTATTTTTTTTTCAAGGAGAATTTTAATATTTTTGACAGTGACTTCAGAAAGTGATACTCGTTTTATATAGATTTGTTACACATAGAGTGAAATATTGCATTCCTTTATTTCTTGTAATTGTGATTATCAATCAATAAATCAACTTTATTTCTACAGCACATTTTTAAAAAACTGCAGGGGTAGCCAAAGTGATGTACAATAAGACAAAATATGGATTAAGCCAATAAAACCATACAAAGCATAAACAAAGAAACAAACACATACCAGGTTCATAGCACGTGCGTATTAAGGCGCCATACAAGAGAAGATCACAATGTGTTAAAAACCAAAGAATAAAAGTGTGTTTTTAAAAGAGATTTAAAAACAGGAAGAGGGGAGGCCTGTCTGACACTCAAGGGTAAGTTGTTCTATAACCTGGGAGCAACAAAGCTCTGTCACCTCTGAGCTTCAGCCTAGTTTTAGGGCCTGTCAGCAGCAACTGATCAGCTGATCTTAGGGATCGGGGTTTGCAGTAAGGCGGAAGCAGCTCAGACAGATATGGTGGGGCAAAGTTGTTCAGGTATTTAAAAACAAACAGCAAGAGCTTTAAATTAATCCTGTAGTGCACAGGGAGCCAATGAAGGGATGCCAGCATCAGAGCGACATGCTCGCAGCTAAGTTAACAGGTGAGAAGCAGAGTGCTGCACGAGCTGCAGACGGGCAAGAGAAGTCTGGTTAATGCCTACATAAGGTGCATTACAGTAGTCAAGACGAGCTGTGATGCAAGCGTGGATTAATCCCTCCAAGTCAGGTATTTCCAAGATTGGTTTAACCTTTGCCATTATTATGGATTACAAATAATAATAATAAAAAAAAATGAAAAAAAAAAACAAAAAAACCTCAGTCTATTCATCCATTATCTTTACCCACTTCTTCCCTTCCAGGTCACAAGGGTCACTGGTGCCCACATCCAGCCATCACTGTGCGAGACGCAGGGGACACCCTGGACAGGTCTCCAGTCCATCACAGGGACACATGGAGCCAAATGAGACAAACAGCCATTCACTCTCTCTCTCTCTCACCTAGGGACAATTTAGAGTTCCCAATCAGCCTAACATGCATGTTTTTGGTCTGTGGGAGAAAACTGGAGTACCTGGAGAAAACGCACGCATGAACAGAGAGAACATGAAAACTCCACCCAGAAAGGTCCCAGTCTAGGATTGCATCTGGAGACCTTCACACCGAGAGGGGACCGTTCTACCAACTGAGCCAACGTACCGCCACCAAAACTCTGTATCTCAGAAAGTTAGAATACTGTGATAAAGTTTCATATTAATACTAATGCACACAAAGACAAATCCAATACATGGGCTGCAAATGTTGTATTCCTCAAGTCAAACTGCTCCTGAATCAAAAACAACATAATAATAATAATAATAAAAAATAAAAAAAACCCACAATCATAACAAATAACCATATAAGCAAAATTGCAAGAAATAAATGCCTGGAATATTTCACAGTGTGTAATAAATCTTCATAATACGAGTTTCACTATTTGAAGTGATTGACATAAAATACTAAACTTTTTCACAATATTCTAATGTTTGTAAATGCACAAGCACAGGGACAGCCTGATGCACATAAAACACCAGACACGTATGAGTTACCTCCATCTCAGTTGGGATAGTTATGTTTATAAAAAGATGTGTCAAAGATTGGACTTGACATGGCATGTTTTGATCTGCTCTGCAGCCAGTCTCACCAGTGAGTCTGTGTGGGCTGAGTGGTGAGATGGTGATAGTCAGAGCGCTATGAGCAGCAGCACAGCAGCCCCATCGTGTCCGTCTGAAGATGCGTACTTTCAGTGGATTCTGCACTTGAATTGTAAAGGTGTCTACTTAGAACATTTCTTGTAACGCTTTTCATTGTAAAGTACCACAGCGACGTCAACAGTGTATTTTAGTGACCATTTTTAAATACACTGTTTAAAACAGTAATACTGTGGTTATTTTATTTTGATGTTTTTTTTAACATGCTAATGATGTTTTATTGTAAGATGATTTTGAAGTTTTGGGTAACGGGGATGCTTCGTCATTGTATTAAACGGGAGTGATGAGTTTAATATTGAATATATAAAGATGATATATTTATTTTGTATACACTAAAAGCTTTAAACAGGGTCAAACTTACTAAATTGCCAAAATAAAACATCTAAATTATTTGAGTGATGCCTTAGCAAATTGCTGGAGTCACATTTTGTGGTTTTAGTGTGGAGTGGGCAGTTTGTCAGATATAAACCTCGCTAACTCTGTGTTGTGATGTCTTCCCATCCACAAAGCAGTGTGTCAACAGACAGCAGCCTCCTCACCACCAGTGGCAGGCTCTTTGTGTGTGTATTTATGAGTTCAGTCAGGCCAGAGGGGCCAAGTGTGGCCAAGTGCCCGTCTCAGCCGGAGCAAATGAGACAGGACAGAACAAGCCATTTTCTCCACCCCCCTCTGGTTAAACTTCCTATTTTCACAACATTGGCTCTCGAATTGCTTTGTCTCTCACTATAAGCAGCGTCCTGATGGTGCAGCGAGCAACAAACCCAGCAAGCGAATCGCAGAGAGCCGGGGGTGAGGCAGGAACATGGAGGCGTGGGTGATCAAGTCAAACGCCAGGCCACAGACAAGCAGCTGATGCATTTCCAAAGGCCTGGTCTGAGCTGGTAGCTCTGCAGAAAATCTTTTCTGTGGCAGTCAGAATCACAGTGGTACCCATCATGTTTATGTTTATCTGCTGTTGTTTACTCAAGTTACTCACAGCCAGGTCAAACATTGTCTTCGAGTCTCAAAGGTGTATGTGACCTTTCATTGACCTTGTACTGCACCTGACTGGCTACGGACTGTATTTAAGCCCAGTGAGTTGAGCAGTTTCACTCAGATTTCCCTGCGGCCCTGTTCACTGCCGGAGGATCACGGGTCAAACAGCCTGACTTTACTTTACGTTCAGTGTGAATGTCTCGAAGGGCAAAACACCGGCTAGTGCTTTACTTTTATTGCTTGGGAGAATGGCCATATAAATCAACACAGGTGAATACCATATATACCACTTTTATTGTAATAATCATCTATACACAAACGTACACACATATACACATATTTCACTACTTGCACAGTTCTATTTCACATTTTGTCTATTCTTCTCTCTTATTACTTTGTATTTACAATTTCTGATTGACCATTTTAATGTTATTCACTGTTTGTTTTTTGGTAATTGTGATTTTAATATATATATATATATATATATATATATATATATATAATATTTTATTTGTTAAAGTGTTCAGTTTATTGCTATTTACAAAACTACACTTTTGTTTAGTCACATTTTGTAATGACACTAAACTTTTGATTTTGATCTTGAATATTCTATATTATCTACTACAGTCTGTGTATACATAAAAAAAAAAATAAAAAAAAAATTTCTTCCAGATGTATATGAATTAATCCAACTTTTATTTACACAGGTTAATCCAATTGAGCCTCGAATGAACCCACATTTATGGTTTCCACAAAATATACAAATAATCAGCTATAGACTAACAAAAAAAAACTATTTTAAATAAATAATGAATGTAGAAAAAAATGCATATTCGTGACATTAATTCATAGCTAAATTAGCATTTGAAAAAGTTATGCTTATACAAGAACTATTTGCAAAAAAAAAATAAAAGTAAAAAGTAAAACTGCAGTGTTATTTATTTTTTAACAAATTAATAAAAAAAAACTATTTGTTAGACTCATCTAATCATTGTCTTTGTAAAACCACTCACACATTTGCATGTGCATAATAAAAAAAAAATATAAATACAAAATTGTAACAATCAAGCAAAAAAAAAAATGCTGCCATATTGTTTTTAAGTTTGTATACAACTAAACTATTTTGCATTCAAGTGCAAAATACCATTGTAATTTGAAAAGTTGTCCATAAATAATGTAGTAAGAATATTAAATGGACATTGTGTTGTCATAGTTTGCTGTGCCACACTGTCAGCACTCGGTAATGATATCTAGACATTGAACTTCAGTTCAACTTTCTGAGTTGACACCTATTCTGTTTAAAAGGTTTACCAACCTGACTTATTATCCAGAGAGTATAGGACTGACAGTACCTGCTCACAACAGGTATGAAAGATTTATTAATCTACTGGGCCAGGAAGGCTAAAGGGCTCTTTTTAGTGAGTTTAGAAACGTGAGACCCTCATAAATAAGGACTGTCTGACAGTCAATGGATCTTTATTTAGAATAACTTAAGAGACAAATCAACTGCATATTTCCCCTTTATCTCAGCTGCACAGCTTAAGAAAACAGATTTTAAGAATCATGGCAATTTTATGTAAATAAATAATTATGTCTGAAAAGAGCATAAATGCTCATACAGAGCTGCAGACTGTTTGAAGAGATTGTGACGGCGCTCTCTGAGGAATCAAAGTGTTTCAGTCTTACAGGATGTCGGCATCTACCTGAAATGTATATATACTAAACTAAAATATATATTCAATATTCAATATACTAAAGATTGTTTCGTATCAAATGTCTTCAACACACATTTATCAAATGTCTTCAACACACATTTACATGATTAGATCATCTTCATCAAACTCACTGACATTTTAAAAATAAAAATATAAATATAAAACTGTGAAGAAACTGTTGACAAAAATAAAAGCAACCAGAATGTTCTGGGTTTCCTATTGATCTAAACATCAAATTGGACTTTTTTTCTATTTGACACTCCATTTGCTGTCGTCATATTTATTTTTGTCTTGGCTAATTTGTGTTGGGATATTTACCAACATGCATGTCTACATGTGTAGTAAGTCATGCCATAAATGTACAATTATCTAAAAAATATATATGTATATAAGATAAACAAACCATTGTGCTGCTTCTTGTTCTTTAGATATGCCCTAAAAAAGGCAAAACTGTTCCTGTAGCATGAAGATGCACTCCCCTAACTATGACCTCTGACCCTTAGGTCGTCTTCCAGACTCTCCATGAGTGTTTTCTTTAAAGTTACTTTAGACTTGAATAATGTCTGATGTTTTTCCACACATTTGTTGTCCTTGGTCTGCATTAGCTATAGTATGACTAATGTTTACATGTTCTGATTTTTTTGTTTCCCATAGGTTAAAAAAAAAAAAAAAAAAGTTTGTTTTATTTGATTATGACAGGTGTGAACAGGACAAATGTTGATTATTGTTTTCAGTCATTATAATGAACTCGTTAAATATCACTGTTTTAATATATTACTCTTCTGTTTTTACAGAAAACAACTTTTCCTTCAGAGTTGGTGCTTTGAGGTGGAGGCTGTTTACTCCAGAGGGGAGTCATCATGCTCCCAAGACTTAGCCAAAACCCTTGAGAGCTGATGGTTCACAATGTGTCTTAGTGTGACAGGAAGTTTGTCTTAGTCCCTGATACTGATGTAGTCCATCTTGGTACGTTCTCATTTATTCCTGAGCAAATAAACATGTTGCTCTATTACAATTTTGTTGGAAGAAAATAGAAGTTTAAGTAGCTACTGAATATTAAGCATTTTTCTCACTGCAAGGCGTTTTTGGCGTGAAGTCTAAACCGGCTGAAGGTTGCCATGGACGGCACCTTCTCATCAGCTGTTGTCCTCCGAACTCTGAAGCGGTCACAGTGACTTTGGCTACTTTGGGCAGTTCCTGGCTAGTCCTCCTCGTGGTGTATCCTGGATCTGATCCACCAGCGGAGCCCTGGAGTGATGAGTGATCTGGTGTCCTCAAACTAATCTGGTAAGAAGCAGAACCTGGTGACATAAATGCATTTATTTGTCTGGTTTTGTCATTTTTAGTTGATACAACTTGGAAAAATCATGTCCTGGCTTGCAGTGATAATAAATGACTTTATCTGGTCACATACCATATTCCAAAGCAAACTATTTATAAACATTTAAAAAGTCAAACTTTGTCTAAATATGTGCACATATATGACAAAAAAATAAAATCCTGCTAGTTGATTTTGCCTTAGATAAAATAAGAATTAAGCCTTGACTGATTACTGAATGTTTAAATTGTTCATTATTAATTTTATAACCAGTAATATAAATTATTATCCTATATCAATTATGTTGTTTGATTGTTTATTATTTTTGTTGATTCTTAGTATGTAATAAAATTTCAAAGACAATGTTGGTCTCTTCATTCAGATGAATATTCATTTGTTATGATGTGGGACTTCATGGAAATAATGGATTTTACTTCATTGACTGAGATCTGATTATTAAAGTGTGAATATATTAATTAAGTTGTTGTTTGTCAACAAACTGACCAGCTGGTGCCCCATTTTAACGAGTGCTAAATAAATTCACAGGTGTAGTGAAGTGAGGAGTAAGCTTCACCCTCCTTCCTCCATCACTTCATAAACACTAAATTACAAATATCAGGACTTTCCACTTTCTGTATACGAAGTAGTTCTCTTTTATTTGAATCAGCATATGTTTTTGATTTCTCAGATTTTTATTTAATTAGCATTTCATCATGATATGCTGATGACACAGTTGTTTATTGTAGAGCTAAAACAGTTGATAAGGTTTTCCAGCTTATGACATCATCCAGTCAGGTTTGCTCCGTCTCAAACTTGTCCTAAACGCCAACAAAACCAAAGGGATGCTTTTTTTTTTTCAAACAGGAAGTCAGTTTCAGCAGTTCTTCCCTCAATCTTTATCTTCAAATGGTGTTCCTAGAGATTTTCGATCCCTAGAACTATTTGGGTATCTTGATATATTCACATCTCTCTTTTAAGCTCTAAGGAAAACTTGTTATGGAAACTTAAGTTGGGTTTCTTTTTCATAAATAGATCCTGTCTAACTCTGAATGCTAGGAAACTCCTCGTAACTGCGACTTTCCTTTCCTCCATTCACTACAGTGACATTATTTACATGAACGCCCCACAAGCAACTTGCAGATGTTGGATGCTGTCCATCATGGTGTGCTAAGATTCATAACTGGCTGTAACTACAGTACCCACCACTGCACCCAGTATTCACTGTTTTACTGGTCATCATTAACTTCATACAGACTCTCTCACTGGTACATGTTCATCTTTAAATCACTTTGTCTGTTGCCTTCATACATCTCCTCCTATGTCTCTGCATGAGTGCAGCTACAGCGTGCGCTCTCAGGACATTATTACCTGCAGTGTTCCCTCAGTGAGGACTGAACTAGACAACAGGGCCTTATCCTACTCTGCTACTGTTTCCTGGAATATCTTGCAAACACATCTGAGGCTCTCAACCTCCATCCCTCTAAGTGGCTTTAAACATATGTTAAGTTCCTGGCAAAAAAAAAAAAAAAAAAAAAACAATCCAGGCATGTTCCTGTTTTTAGTTTTCTAAATCGCTTTAAAACCTAGCTGTTTTTGTTTAATGTCCTTTTAATACAATTTTCTTTAATTTGTTCTTCTCAATTTGTATGCCTTCTTTTTATTGTCTACTGCACATCTTTTCAACTGGCGGCTTCAATCTGACTTCAATCTGGCCCACTTCATAAAAAAAATAATAAAAAAAACACACTTTTTTTGGGGGTGGGGGTGGGGGGTTCTGAGCAGTGTTGCCATATTGGGCAGTTTTTGTTTTGAATTTGCTGGGAACTCTGGGAAGATTTTTGTTGAACTGTTGCATTTTGCCACACATTGTTATATTATCTTGGCTTGTACTGATGTGTGTTCCTGTTCAAACAGTAAATATACTGTAACAATATATTGACTGGGTGGATTTTTGTGTGATGTGGCAGTTTTTAACAGGTTTTTGGGTTGGAAGACCTTGACTATCTGGCAACACTGGTTCAGAGTTTGGGTTTTAGGTTCTGTTTATTGCATTTATGATTCAATTCAATGCAATAAAATAAACACATATAAAAAAAAAAAAAGGTAACATTATTATTATTGTAAAACTTTGTTTATTTACATAACATCTTAAATCGCTGGATGTCCGCAACCCCCTGAGCTGCTGGCTCTCAGAAACAGTGGTCCACTGAGAAGTTCGGTTGAATAGCTCTGGTCTACTGTTATCATGCTTCTTTGTTTAAATCGGGTCCTGAAGCTCAGTGAGATTAACCTGTATAAATAAAAGTTGAATAAATTTAAAAAAAAAAAAAAACACTCTGCAAAACATCATCATTGATTTGATGCTCGATGTTTTCTTTGCTTTGAAAAATGTTTAATTTGTTTAACCTTCACAGACATTTTATGTGCAAACATGGAACCTGAGCATGCATCAGGATATCATCATTGAGGTTTTCATAACTGTTTTTGAGGGTGAATACCAAATAATATTCCCATTGTGTAGACTAAAGCTGACATTTGTATAATAAAGCCCTGTTCCAGGGGTTAGTTTAAACTAACGTTATGTGCCATTTTGTAATATCACACATGCTTGATCACACACACACACACAAAAAAACACACACAATTATGACAAACAACCCACAGACAAAATATGGATAACTAATCATTTTTGTACACTCCGTTTATAAATCATCAATGAATCTTTTAATAAGCTGTCAGATTCTCTTTACAGCTCTCAGATTACAGGCCTTATTGACCAGCTGGTTCTTTATTACTGAACTTTAATATCTTGTCAGCAGAAGCTGATGTATGAAAGGCCATGAAGAATAGCAGTGCAGGTACCCTTCATTACTTTCAGCCATGCTTTGATTATGTATATGTAAAGGACAGACATGAGTCAGGATGTGTGCAAAAACATATTTTAATGGATATTTGTGTCTTGAATGTTTAATAACTTGTTTCTGGTATAACTAATAACACAGATCTATTTGCAATGCAAACACATGTGGATGCTAAAACTTCAATAACACATTATTTCTATCCTCAACGTGCTTTTATTTGTTTGTTTGTTGTTGTTTTTTTGTCTTTCCTCCAATAGAAAGTACACCCAAACCTCTCATTCCGTGTTCGTTTCTCCTTCCTGTCCTCTCAAACCCCAGCTGGTTGAAGCAGACGACTGCTCGTCCTGAGCCTGGTTCTTTCAGGGAGTTTTTTCTTTCCACCGTCTCCTTTGTGCTTGCTCAGGATGGGAGACTGCGACCAAGTGCAGATTCAACACAATCTGCTGCTTCCTTAAATAGATAACTTTTACAAATTGGTATGTGAATGTTTCTGTTCAGCGCCCTGAGACGACATCTGTTGTGACTTGGTGCTTTATAAATAAACTCAAATGAGTTGATTCTAAAATTTATTTTATGTACCATGATCTTGGTTCAGGGTGGGGAGTTTTAGCAGCTGTCATGAAATCATTATCTTTTGTTTTTCAGTTTCCATGTTTGCACATAAAATGTTTGTGAAGGTTAAACGAATTAAACCTTTTTCAAAGCAAAGAAAACATCGAGCATCAAAACAACAATGCTTGTGTTCATGCTCTGATGCTTTTTATGCAGATGGAGAGGCTGGACTTTATAACCTTTGTAACAATAGCTGGATGTTTTGTAGGGCATTTGCTTATGCAGGGAAAATTTATCTTTTTTTTTTTCTTCTTACAGATTGGATGCAGAAGCTGGAACCATAACAGATTCATGACTCATAGCGGTTCATTCTAAGCATCTTTTGTCACAAAAACTGATTTTTGCATGGCTTTATGAAATAATAATAATATTTACTTTGTTAATATTCAATGATTCATTCAATTCATTTTCTGCATTTACCCATCACACATGTGATCAAACATGTGGAGCAGTGGGTTGCCACATAAGGTGATTGTGGAGCATCTTTAGGGGTAAGGGCCTTTGCTCAAGGTCCAACTGTGGGGTAAATGAGGAGGTAGATGTGGAACCTTCCACCCACATTGTATGCAGAAGTCTTGGGATTCAGACTGATGACCTTGCAATTACGAATGCACGGTACACTCTTTTTAACTTCCGATCCGATCCAGATACCTAAATCAGAATATCGGCCGATACCGATCCAGTTCCGGTATCATGATCATCATTGATTTTATATGAGGCTGTAATAATCTCCTCTCAAGTACAATTTGTACAAATATATGCATGCATGTCCAAAAAGGCAACTTGAGGTAAGTTTTATTAATGTTGGAAAAGTTTCAAAGTTAGAATTAAATCCTGCTAACACAAAACATGTTTTTTTTTAAATTCCTAGCTTTAAAGTGGATATTAAGGTGATTAATTTAAGTGATTGTTCAAAGTTTTTTTTTTTTTTTTTTTTTTTTTTTAAATAAGGGGCAGGTATAAGAATTTTTTCTTCTTTCTGCACTCTTTTCATTCAATGTTATCTTTTTGATGATTTTTTTTTTTTAAAGTTGTTTCTTTTAAATGAATGAATACAATAAAATAAAATAAAATGTTAAATGGCTTCAAACACCTGCTAAGTTCATGGCATAAACCAACAGACAACCCTGTTTTTAGTATTTTACATCACTTTATAACG
>NC_056500.1:6387660-6396051 GCF_014905685.2 Nematolebias whitei
CAGGCATTTTGGGTTTTCATGAGCTGTATGCCATAATCATCAGTATTAAAACAATTAAAGACCTGAAATATTTCAGTTGGTGTGCAATGAATCTGAAATATATGAAAGTTTCATTTGTATCATTACATTATGGAAAATAATGACCTTTATCACAATATGCTAATTTTTTTAGAAGGACCTGTATATTAATTTAATCAATTAAGAGTTTTGAGCGTTACAGATGGGAGGGAAAGACATGAACTTCAGGGTCACCAAGGCCAAAACAACAAACAAAAGAGCACCCCTTCTGGCAAAAAAACAAACAAAAAAAACCCCCTCTTATCTAACAAAAGAAAAAAATACATTTCCTGAGCTCCCTGGCTGGCCACAAAACAGTTAGTTAAAAATAAGATGGCAGAGAACCCCTACCAAACTTCCCATCTAAGCAAAGGTTCTTAAAATAGTACAGTCCACCAAAGATTACAAATATTTTCTCGGAGTTCAAAAAGCGTTCAATAAAAAAAAAAAAAAAAAATCTCAGAGTTGCTAAAACTCTTTGTACGCACATAAGTTCAAAGTCAACCACACTACAATGCACAAAACCAAGTGGAGATGTCCAAGGAGAAAGGGTGTGTGGTGCTGGATCACTGAAGCTTTTATGCAGAGTTCACTGATGAGGATGAAGTGATTCCAGGTGTGCAACATGTTGAGACAGCAGGCCTGTGGCAAGTAGAGTTGTCTCAATGTTGTCTATCAAGAGAACCACTAGAAATCAGTGGACATAACACATTCCCTTAATGCATCGCTTCAAGCAACAGTACAAAAAAAAAAAAAAAGCTTTACAAATTGAAAGAGTCTGATATTATGAAAATGCATATTGTTGTGTTTTGAGTCGTGCATAAACTCAGCAAACTGACATTTGCATTTTGAAGAGAAGCGTTTCTAAAGGAAGTGGAGGAGAACAAAAGAGTAATACATCTGCCAATAATAGACTGCCAAGTAAGATATAAATTTGAAAGCAAGTCTGACTGAGTCACTGAAATTAATTTCCTTTTAGGAATACATTATTAGGATTTTTAAATCCAGACCTTCAAATGCCACCAAATCATGATGCTGATCGTTCACACTCCTACACAGACATTGCATTTCACTCCAAGTGAGATGTACTCAAATTAAAGTCATTTGCACATATTAATATTTTAATACATTATCTTGATAATGGCATCCTCATGCTGTCTGGATGAAAAGCAGACAGATGGTAAAATAGACAAATAAAAAACATGCTTTAGACTACTTCTGCCAGAAGTATGTATCCCCATTTAATAGGACTATTAATTGATAAATTGGTCTTTACCATTTAAATTTCTAACAAACAAACAAACAAACTTCCAAATACCAAATGTCTGCACAGCTTGGAGTGATAAGTTGGTGAATGAACACATCATGCTGCATGTTATTACCATATATTTTAAAACTTTTTAACTTGCAACTTCACACGGTTTAGGTGAGAAAAGTATGTGTCTGCTCCCCTGAATGTTAATCTAAGTTCAACATAGCTTGGGGGGAATTCAGCAGCCAGTTATCCAAGTAAAATGTTATTTTGAATCTCTTTAAAAAACATGTCTGTTTTAATGCAAGTTATGTTTATTATTATTTTTTTTTTCTGATTCAAAGCGTGGGTAACATCAATAATATTTTAATATCTTAATATTTTCAAGTCCGTGTTTTGTAATAGGGACGGAACTGTAAAATATTGGCTTTAACAATAATATATATATATATACTTTGTATAAAAAAATATATATATATTTGCCCAGCCAGGAATCTAACACAATATTCCTCTGGCAAATGACTCTGCTCAGTCTGTAGTCCTGGTACTCCTTGACCTTAACGCTACATTTGATACTGTGGACCACAGTACCCTTTTACCCCGGCTAGAACACTGGGTTGGGATTACTGGTCCAGCATTAGAATGGTTCCATTCATACCTGAGCGACAGGAGTTTCTGTGTTAATTTTGCTAACACTCTATCTACTTCAGTGCCTCTTTCCTGCGGGGTCCCGCAAGGCTCCATTCTTGGACGCCTTCTGTTTTAATTGTATCTCCTCCCCTTAGGGTCTATCCTGAGGAAACATGATCTTTCCTTTCATTGTTATGCTGATGACTCTCAGATTTATCTGCCATTAACACCTAACAGTTCCTCCTCCATTCACCCTTTGTTAAAATGTCTTGATGACATCAAGACTTGGATGGATCCTGCAAACCTGGACTCCCTTCGGCCATATCTAAAACAGTCTGTTACCAGTCTCGGGATAGTTTTAGACTCAGACTTTAAGTTTAATAAGCAAATAAATTATGTTCTTCAAAAAAGCTTATTTCAGCTAAGACAGAAAGCTAAGCTCAAGCCCATGCTGTCCAGATCCGACCTTGAAAAATGAGTCCATGCATTTATTACAACCCGGCTGGACTACTGTAACTCGCTTTATGCTGGGGTCAGTCAGGTCTCCCTCTCATGTCTCCAGCTTGTCCAAAATGCTGCAGGTCGGCTACTAACAGGAAGTCTCAGGTTTGAGCACATTACTCCAGTTCTGTCCTCCCTTCAATGGCTTCCTGTGTGTGTCAGAGTTGATTTTAAGATTATTTTGCCATTTAAGTGTGTTAATGGCCTTGCACCCTCATACCTTTCCGACCTTCATCCTTATACTCCTTCTTGGGCCTTGAGATCTTCAGACCAACACTTTTGGCCGTACCTAAAACCAGGCTAAATCTCAGAGGAGATTGGGCATTTTCAGTCATGGGCCCTAAACTCTGGAACAATCTGCCCGTCAACATTCGATAGGCCACCTCAGTCTCTACTTTTCTACTACTCGGGACCCAAAATTCTCAGGTTTAGTCCCCAGTCATTGCACATTCCATGGTGTCTCTGAGCAGGGCACCCCATCCCCAGGCACCCCCAAAAGCCACCCACTGCCCCACCTGGGGGTGAATGGGTTCAATGCAGAAAGCCAATTGTTCCATTGTATGGGAGCATGCAATGATGGCTACAAATTATTATTATTTCTAGGGGTTCTCTTATTAGAGGACAACTTTTCTCATCTTGCTTGTTTACAGGCCTGCTGTCACACCTGGAACCACGTCCTCTTTATCAGTGGACAACATAAAAGCTTCAGTGATCCTGCGTCATGCCTCTTTCTCCTTGGGCATTTCCTCTTCCCACTGGACATTGTAATGGTGTGGTTGACTCTTAATTTAACTCTGTACAAAGAGTTTTAACAACTCTGAGACAATATTTCTGATCCTCTGTGAACTTTACTATTTAAACACTTTTGCTTAAATGGGACATTTGGTAGGGGTGCTCTGCCATTTTATTTTAACTACCGGTAACTTTTCTCCTATTTTGTGACCAGACGGCGAGTTCAGGAATTGTAGTTTTTATTTTCTTAGATAAGATGTGATTTAATTTTCTAGCCAGAAGGGGCATTCTTTTGTTTGTTGTTTTGGCCTTTGAGACCGTGCAGTTCATGGCTTCTCTTCTGTCTGTGATGCTCAAAACTATTAGAAGAATAAATCATTGTAATACTAAATTGAGTTTTTTTTAGTTATTAGCTTTTCGTTTAGTTTATAATTTGTGTAACACCCTGTGCCTCAGACTCAATCCACGGGTTGCAACAGTGGCACATGCTAATACACTACTCAATTATAAGGCAAACACTGCCATGCCTTAACCCATGACTTTGTCACATCCTGAATCGACTATTGCAATAGCATTTTGTTCGGTACATCATTCAAAACTCTCAACAAATTGCAATATATTAAACACTCTGCTGCCCACCTTCTCACACACACATGTTCCCATGAACATACCACTCATGTCCTGCAGAAACTCCACTGGCTCCCCAACACTCAGCACATCCATTTCAAGATCCTCCTCATCACATTCAAAGCCCTCCATAATCTGGCCCCTCCACACCTGACCATCCTACTCCATCACCACACTCCTTCTCGTTCCCTCCGCTCCTCCGATGCCAACCTTCTGTCTCTCCCCTGTAGGACCAAGCTCAAACCTGGGGAGACAGAGCCTTCTCCATCACTGCCCCCACCCTCTGGAACTCACTGCCCCAACAGCTTCATGCCTGCTCCGATCTCTGAGTACAGACGCCAGATATTTGGAAACGTTGTAAGTGACAGAGTTAATCAAGCTGACAAATGGCCTTAAAGGTACCTTTAAGAGTAAGAGGGTACTATTTATAAGACTCAGCTGAATACAGCACCTCAGACTGAGGGAGTCTTTCGGATGAAAGACAAAACGTTTCTACATTTTTTTTTTGTTTTGTTTTTTTGTTTTTTTTCTTAATGTCCGCAGAGGATCAGATTTAACTTTTTTTAGATCATTTTTTAAAATCATTTGCTTAGGGTTTACTCAGCCAATGATTTGAGTTTAGTGGCATGTTTAAACAGTTTGTAATTTGAAAAAAAAAAGAAGGAATTTCTGTTACCTTAATTTAAAAAATCTCAAATTAGTCAGTGGATGGTCACTGCACAAAGTTCTGGTCACTGTGCATAAACCATCTTGATGGGCCTGCATGCTTACTTGAGCATTATTTCCCGTGCTTATTTTTTCTATGGTGTAAGAAAAAAAAATATGATTTTACTTTGAAGCCTATAATGGAGGGGAAAAAAACTCCTTATTGTTAACATAATGCAATAATTATATTACTAAAATGTTCAATTCTGACCATGTTGAATGTGCCATTTATACTGCAACATTACTGGATTTAACAGTTTGCCACTGAATACTGAAAGCAAAAAGTAGTATTCATATCTCCATGTGGTATAAAGTCCCAAAAGAATTGCCCCCACCCAAAAAAAAAAATATATATATATATATATATAAATAAATCACCGACAACAACACAAAGATTTTACAAACCAAGTGAAAACCTTTGGTATTCAGTTTAAAATAAAAATATTTATATTTTACTTTTAGACAAACAAAATTTCTTAAATTAGTAGTTTTTTTCTTTTTTTATCTCAAACATGGCAATTAAACTAAACTAACATAATAACCCCAAAATAAACCTTTAGCTTACTAACATTACAATTCCTCATCTTTTTTTCCCCACTGCACTGTTTTTCCAAAGCACTACTTAATTTTTCTTATTACATTTTACTCAATATGCAGTTTACTTGCAGGCTGTAATAAAAAAAAAAAAAAATAAATAAAAAAAAACATTTTAGATTTTCTGTCTGACATTAAATGATATATATTCAGTATATATTATTTTCCTGTTGATGTTTATAGTACTGGATACTGCCATCTAGATGGCTTGCATTTGCAGATTGTGCATTTTATAGTTAATTATGTTGCTGTGCCGTACAAACATTGCTCCAAAGTTATTATTGTGAGGCAGCTGTTAGTTTAAACAGCATTACAACCAGGCAGCACTCATGAATCAAAACAAAATGGTGTTAAATGAATAAAGCTGATGACAATGACTTATCCTTTAGTGAGACATTAAAGTTTGAAAGCAGCACAGCAGCATTTTCATCTTACATATTTTATTGGCAAACCATTAATACTGTTATTACCACAGTCTATTGTTGGTCTTCCCTTCTGTATCCCGTGACAGACTGCTTTTTATGTTTATGGACAAAAGAGCAATTAAACACGTAGATTGGTGAGCATGTTCAGATTTTAGTGTCTGTTTCAAAAGCTGATTAGTTTTAGCTTTTAATGACATTCATCTTGAGTGAGTCCTATCTGTGCAAATGCAGATGCGTGTGAGGATTATGGCTCCACAGTAACTCCGTGCAGACATTGTTTGGCACCTTTACCTCTAGTAAATAACATAATCTCACACCAGGTTATGAGACTTTGATTTTTCAGAGCGTTTTCATCAGAAAGGACAGTGAAGGAATGGCATCAGGCTGTTTTTGGTATCAAAGCTGAAAATAGGTCCCTTTTGATTCCTTCTGTGTGTCCCTTTGTATTGAGAGGCTGATGGATGATGTAAGGATGTCTTCTTCCTGGAAAACTTTTCATTTATTGTGCTTTTATTATTCATGGTATACTCAGAGTAATAAAAGCAAAATATGTAAACCCCATTCCTATTTTATTTTATTTGTTTAGAATTCATTCATTTATTCATAATATGTACTTGCTTCTTCCTTTATAGGTTATGGAGTTGCTCACTGGAGCACATGTCCAAGAACCACTGGTGCAAGAGGCAGGGTGCACCCTGGACAGGTCGCAAGTCCATCACAGGGACATATAGATAAACATTCATTCACACCCTCACTCTCACCTTGGGGACATTTATATTTATTTTTTTTATTTTTCTTGTATCAATTAGAATAGCATACATGTTTTGGGTCTGTGGGAGGAAACCAGAGTTGCTGGGAAATTTAAAAAAAAGCCTGGTAAGAACATGCAAACCCTAACCCAGAATTTGATCCAGCAACCTTCCAATTGAAAGGCAACAGTGCTATGAAGAATATATTGATACGCTTCCATCCATCCATCCATTATCTTCACCTGCTTCTTCCATTTTGGGTCGCAGAGGTCACTGGTGCCCACGTCCAGCCATCACTGTGTGAGAAGCGGGGGACGCCCTGCACAGGTCTCCAGTCCATCCCAGGGACACAAGGAGACAAACAACTATTTCCTCTCTCACACACACCTAGAGACAATTTAGAGTTACCAATGAGCCTAACATGTACATTTTTGACCTGTGGGAGGAAACCGTAGTACCTGGAGAAAACCCACGTATGCACTGAGAGAACATGCAAACTCCACCCAGAAAAACCTCCAGCTGGGATTTGAACCAGGGTGACCTGCTCGCTGAGAGGCGGCAGCTCTACCAACTGTGCCACCGTGCAGCCCCATGCTCCAACCAGTAGTGTTTAAATCAATATTTCAGACTTTCTTCAAAAAAGTGGAATGGTGGCCAAGAGCAACTACATCTGATCTTTGTTTTTCCACTCAATTTTTGTAACACAATGAGAAAATATGTTGTTTTGCTATTCAACTTAAAGGCTTCTGTACTAAATTAATGCTAATAAAATCTAGGGTTTTACATTTGTTATGATACATTTGATTTTACCCATGATTACATTGTACTGTAGAGCAAACCACAAAACCTTTCTTCAGCCTTCTATTTGTCTCTTATGCTGCTTGAACATGCAACTGGCACAGTGGCTCATTTTGAGAACCTGCCCATTATTTTAGTTATTGAGAGAATTTGACCATAACGTCTGTACAGCTGTAGCTGGAGAACAAAGTGTTCCTGCGTATTTGCGTTTGTGTAATACTTCTGTGTCCATGCCCGGGATGTGAAGTGGAAACGGATGACTGGCAGGTAGGTTTTCAGAAGAAGTCCTGTTTGCATTTTTAATAAAGCAAAGGCAATACAGGCTTGACTGCTGTGTTTGTTTTTGGTGGAGTCTCTCAAGACGTTTTTGAAGCTGAGAATAAAATAATGCCATGGAAGGAAGACAAAGAAAGCATGTGAGGGACGGGGTGGAGGGTGGGGGCCACTACCTGGAGGCAACGCCATTGTAACGTTTCCACAATTTGATGCTGCGTTTGAAACAATGGTGCCTCATTCAACTCAGTGAACAACGATGCTTTTATGTAGTGCAGAGAAACGAGCCATCTTCACATATAGCACTTTACCAGCAAACCCTTTAAAATACTTCAGCAACATGAAGTGACCCAAAAACGTCACCTGAGTCTGGGGTAGTGTTCTGAAATGAAGAACATTATGCAAGGAACAAACCTTCTGGCAGACGTGATCAACCACAAATTATTCTATTCAGATTCACAAACGATGGGCTAATTTGAGGGAGTGACACCAATTTCCCACAGGCCAACCAGCACATTTTTTTCTATTTACCCTTAAATACTAAAGTGTGCTTCCAGTGATCGAGCATGAGGGAGACACTAATGAAGGATGGATTTTATTCAGACCCTGCTACCCCCAACCCGCTCTCATCACCCCTCTCGTCTAACAGTTTTACAGACTTTACAGTTTTGACATCCATCTCCTAGCAACTACAACTCAAGGCACCGACCATTTGCACTGCAGCTCTAATAGGAATATCATTAAAGTAAAAGTTCACAGCCATGTTAGCAGATTGGTGAGGATATATATTTGCTGTGATGCTTTAAGCTAACATGCTGATGTTTTGATATAATAACAACATGACCAGGATAATCAAAAATACATCAATTTCTTAAGACAAAAAAACAAATCTCAAACTGATTTTAGGTGAATGAAAGAAAAAAGTTTCTAAAGAATACAGCATTCAGATAGAAAATATAAAAACAAAAATTCTGAGCCATACAAAGCTCTTGTTATATCACCACACACACACACATATACATATATATATATGTATATGTGTGTGTGT
>NC_056500.1:6399051-6438689 GCF_014905685.2 Nematolebias whitei
CATTAGAAGCGTTATGGTTTTTGTTATGAAAGCATCTCAGCACTCCAAGGTGCGTATCAAAGCTGCTTTAAGAAAGTGCAAATTGCATTGAAAAAAAAAAACAACTTAATAATAAATGCATATTTATTTTGCACTAAATTGTGTAAGAAATCTAATTTGCTGAGGAAACAAGTTCATGCATATTCAGCTCTGTCATCAGAACACTGTTATCATCTTAAGTGACAGCACATCTTAACCATCACTTGTCAATACACGACTTCTTAACCTGACAGCGCTTACAGAAATGTTCTTGGTGTATTGAATTTATGCTTTTCTTCCCCGTCACAGTCAGGACAAGGGTTGTCAGTATACAGATATGACATTGTAAAAGGTTAGATTGTGTTTGTGAAATGCTTTGTGAACCATGAATGAACTCCTGACTTCATCAGTCTTTTTTTCTGTTTTCAGTTTAAACCTATTTATGCAAACATATTTTCCTGTTGCTGATGTTACAATGTGGACAGCCAAATTCATAAACCCAGCCAACCCTATGCAGCATTACTAAACCCAAGGCATCTCTGAGTAATTCTTTGAAACACATCGGGATTTTGCTTGAATTCACTATTTCTGTATTGCATTTTAAACACAGACTGCCTCACTTTTTGATTTGTATGTTTATTATTTTTATTTTATTTATTTTTTGTAACGGAACAATATTTAGTAATGCACATTTCATTGTGTAATAAAAAAATACATTATTTTCATTGTCAATAAAATATCCTAACAGAGCAATAGTCATGAATTGTATGTTCACAACGAAAAAAGTAATCTCTTAGTCCAAATTTTGTTTCTATGTGTTATGATCCACTTTGTGAGGAACCTGCAGCACATTGAAGCAGGAATCAACATTAATGCTGATTTAAAAATATTATATTAGAACATGTTTGAAAGAAATAAACTGATTAATGTCAGAGCCCACTTACAAACACGTGCGCATGAGACAAAGATTAACATGGTCTGACACTGAGACAAAGGGATCAATGAGAGTTTACCTGCAAAGTGAAGTGATTACAAATAAACCAAACATAAAGAATATGCATAAAGTACACAAGTAGAATAAAACAGACTAAATGATTTAGAGAATGGACAGCAGAGATTCCTGTTTTTATTTAGTTTTTTCTTCATATCAAGACATTTGTCTGTGAAATGTTTTCAATCCACGACAACTTTAAAAACAGATCTGGTACAGCAGCTTAGATGTTTTACTCATTGCATGCTTTGAATTAAAGTTTACTGTTTTCATGCATGAGAACCACAGAACTGTATGTGTTATAGGATGACGTGTCATAATGTGTTATTTGCTTTAGAAAAAGAGACATCCAGAAATCAGTTTTATCATTTTATTGGAAATCTTTGTTCTTTGGACGGTAGTTTGTGTTGCTACAGAGATGAGTGTTGATACCTTTGTGTAACTGTCGTGTTGTTGTAACTGTTGATCAGTCCTGCACATCGGCTTGGAGGAATTTTAGCCCATTTTTCTGTACAAAACAGTTTCAACTCTGGGATGTTGGTGGTTTCCTCACATTAGCTGCTGCTTCAGGTCCTTCCACAACATCTGGATTGGATTAAGGCCAGGACTTTGACTTGGCCATTCCAAAACATGAATTTTATTATTCTTGAACCATTCTTTGGTAGAATCACTTGTGTGCTGAGGGTCATAATCTCGCTGCATGACCCACCTTCTCTTGATATTTAGTGCATGGACAGATGTTCTGACATGTCCCTTTAGAATTATCTGATATAATTCAGAATTCAGGCCCTATGATGGACTTGCGGACTGTCCAGGGTGTACCCCGCCCCTCGCACAGTAATTGCTGGACATGGACACCAGCGGCCCCCGTGACCCAAGATGGAAGAAGCGGGTAAAAGATAATGGATAGATGGATGGAATTCAGAATTTATTGTTCCATCAATGATGGCAAGACGTCCTGGCCCAGATGCAGCAAAACAGGCCCAGACCATGATACTACCACCACCATGTTTCACAGATGGGATAAGGTTCTTATGCAGGAATGCTGTGATTTGATTTCTCCAAATTTAATACTTTTCATTTAAACCAAAACTTCTATTTTGGTCTCATCCATCCACAAAACATTATTCCAATAGTCTTCAGACTTGCCCACGTGCTCTTTAGCAAACTGCAGACAAGCACCAATGTTCTTGTTGAAGAGCAGTGGTTTCTCCTTCAACCCTGTCATAACACCATTGTTGTTCTGCGTTTTCCTGATGGTGATCTCATGAACATTAGCATCAGTCAATGTGAGAGAGGCCTTCAGTTGTTAGAAGTTACCCTGGGGTTCTTTGTGACCTCGCCAACTATTCCACATCTTGCTCTTGGAGTGATCTTTGTTGGTTCACCACTCCTGGTGAGGGGAACAATGGTCTTGAATTTTCTCGATTTGTACACCATCTGTCTGACTGTGGATTGGTGGAGTCCAAGCTCTTTACAGATGGTTTTGTAACCTTTTCCAGCCTGATGAGCATCAACAACTATTTTTCAGATGTCCTCAGAAATCTCCTCTGTTCATGACTCGATACTCATTCAACCTTTATCTAGACATACATTCCCACAAACATGTCGTGAAGAGCAGACTTTGATACTTTGATGGATCCCTGTTCTTTAAATTAAACAAGGTTCTGCACTCGACGTCCCATTGATTGAAAACACCTGACTCTAGTTTCACCTTCAAATTAACTGCTAATCCTAGAGGTTCACATACTTTTACCACTCAGATAAGTAATATTGGATATTTTTCTCAATAAATAAATGAACAAGTTTTGAACAATGAACATTTTTTTGTCTCATTAGTTTAGCTGGGTTATTTTTTTTATCTACTTTTAGGACTTGCGTGAAAATCTGATGATGTTTTAGGTCATATTTATGCAGAAATATAGAAAATTATAAAGGCATCACAAACTTTCAAGCGCCACTGAAGCTCGGTTTTGAATTAGGACTGGAGGCAGAGGGTCCCAAAAGCATTCCAGAAGACCTACATTTCATTCTACAAGGCAGAATATTACATATTACATTAGCTGCTTATAAAATAAAAGTAAAAACAACAGACAGTTACCAATGCCCATAAGAGACATAATCAAACTTACAATGTACAATGCTGAAAAAGTTATTGATTGAGTTACAGACTTTTGGTAAATTTTTAGCTCATCCTCTTCTATGGATTGTCAGGGGTACTTTTTTCTTTCTTTTTTTGTACTTTGTTAGTTTTAATTTCTTGCTCACACAAAAAAAAAGTCCTAAATCTGCTACAGTCTCTTGTGACATCTTTTTTAATCAAGTGAGCATATTCACCACTGCTAATTCTGCTTCAAAGTGCCGCTTCAAACTGCTCTGTAAATTTCCTCTAGTGGTTGACTGTTTGAAGAGTGCTCGCTGTCTATCCTTGACATTTTCACACTTTCACTCTGTCATGCTTCAGTATCTCACTCATTTGTCTGCACCATATAACCAAAAAGTGTGACAGCACTCCAGGGACCGTTTTACAGCAAGTTAACTATATGTCAAATGTCAGTATATTTAGACATGGGTAGACTGATGCATATCCTTTATTCTTGCAAAAAAAAAAAAAAAAGTGGCCGTGCAAGTTATGGTAGCAACAATGTCACTCAAAGTACTTTAAAGAGTGTTTTACTGAAGCTTAAAATGCATGACTTTATTTCATATACAGCTAAATCACTAACATGTATAAAGCTGTATTTGGGTCTGCCATGACACGCTGCAGATTTATTTTCAGTGCAGAATAAGATAAAACGACAATTGATTTGTTGCAAGTCATGCGGATACAGATCTGTTTAGCAGTTACGATCAATATCTAGTTTAAACTAAATTATTCAATGTGCGATGATTAAAACATAACTGAAAACCAGGTGACATTGCATTTTCAGATATGCAGCAAAATGCTGTAGCACAATATTAATGTGGTTTACAAAACTGTGGATTTATGAAATAAACCAGCTTTAGAGGTTATGGTGGGCAAGCTGGAGAGGAGGCAAGTTAAAAGGACTGCTAAATGGGTCCATGCACCATGGTGCCAACTGCTGTGTCCTGCAGTGGTGTGATTTGTTTGTGGTGGGCTATTAAAGCTCCTTTTGGCTATAATGATGTGCATTTATCCACTATGATATTATTCAAAATAGTCCAATAACACGTCTTAAGGGTAAAAAAAAATACAAAATCTACCCAGGCTTGAGATTAATTCAAAGGTCCCATGTGAAATGGGTCCACTAAAAAGAAAGCTGTTAAGTTTTATTTCTACACTTTGTGAAAGTGTTAAAAATAAGCTGCATTGGAGGAGAGTATTAACAGACATCAAATGGCTCAGCTGCATATCGTTACTTATGGTGTATGTCTGCTTGCAAAATAAGTTTTGCAGTTTGTTTTGTTTGCATATTGGTGGTGTCAGTTAAGGTATGCTGCATATTAGGAAGGCAGGGGAGTAGGCTGAAATTAGGCCTGTCGCGATAAACAATAAATCAATTAATCGCATGATTAATGAAAATTATCAACCTAATTTTCATTTATCGACTTTATCATTTCTTCGTGTCTCTCTCTTTCTACTGAAGACACTGGATGACAAAAGGCTCAACTCCGGTGTTCTTCACTGACCCCTCCCTTTCTCTTTCCATTTTTTTTTTTTTATGTGTCTTAACCATGCAGCACGTTGGTGCAACTGGTAGAGCTACTGCCTCACAGCGAGCAGCTCCCTGATTCAAATCATGGTCCAGGGGCCTTTCTGGGTGGAGTTTGTATGTTCTCTCTTTGCATGCATGGGTTTTCTCTGGGTACTCTGGTTTCCTTCCACAGACCAAAAACATGAATGTTACACTGATTGGTAACTCTAAATTGTCCCTAGGTGTGTGTGTGAGAGTGAGTGGTTGCTTGTCTTGTTTGTCTCTATGTGTCCCTGTGACGGACTTGCGACCCATCCAGGGTGTACTCCGCCCCTTGCACAGTGATTGCTGAACATGGGCATCGGCTACCCCTGTGACCCAAAATGGAAGAATCGGGTAAAACATAATGGATGGATGTCTTAACCGTCCAAAAGCACATTTCTGGGTCGTTAAAAGCTGCTAAACTGAGAAGCTAAGCTCCGAGTGATAAGCTAACAGGCCGACATCGGGGGAAAAAAACCTCTGTCTTGTCAAAGCTCCAAAATTCATGGTTGAAACCCATGCCATTGTGTAAAAAGTTGTTTTTCTCTGCAAAAAGAAGCTTAGAACTTGTTTACTGATTTTTTTATTAAAAGCTCTGTGGGAAAAATGCTATGCTAAAGAGCTCAAACCACACAGAGCATCCGCCATTTTGAGAACCGAATAAAGGAAAGAGAGACAACCCACGTCACGCCAAGGGGCCTCCCTCCCAGTTTTCTTAAAGAGACACACTGCTCTCTCCCTCACTACCCATCCTTCGGTTCAAACAGTCTTACACTGCCATCCGTGGTCAAACAAAGGTACTACACACAAAAAATAACCAACATTTATTCTTAAAATTGTCAATAATTACTAATCATTGTCAAATTTCAAACAATATTATTGTTTATCGCAATAATTTCTGAGACAATTAATTGCTCAGCAAAATTTGTTATTGTGACAGGCCTACGTGAAATACAAGTTGTTAAACCAGCACACACATGCAGAAAGGCTTAGAAATGCTTTGGAATAGCACTGAATTGGACTGCAATGACATTTTCATACTGAAACCAATAATTATATGTTATTAACAATAAATGTCCTTGTCAATTCGTCTGCACAATGGCATAGCTTATCCACAGAACTTAATCACAACCCAAATGAGATTTTATAGCTCTGCCTCGGAACAAATGAAGAAATGCAAAGCAGTATTAAAAAAAAGAATGTGGGAGAGGACGTCAGGGGTGCTGAGTGGTCAGAAGGTTTGCTGTCTCCACCTGCTATGCCTTCTGTTGATGAGAAACCAAACCCCTTTGGTGTTTAAATACTTCACATGATGAGTGCACGTCCCAGAATGCCTCATGTCTTTGTGTCGCCTTGTCACATTGTATGTCAGAAGTTCACCTACTCTGCATAAAGGTTGGTGGCAAGGACAAAATGAGTGTAAGTCATTTGGTTTGGTCCTCATTAAAAGGCTACCATTAAATGGGGGCTCAGGGGGGCAAATATAAAGTTGATGATTGCATATTTTACTGAAGCAGTGGATGTGACGGCACAGCTGGCTGGTACAACACACTAGGGTCCCAGTCAAATCCAGTTCCAAACAAAGAATGCCAATCAGCCTTCCACCTCTGGATGTCTTGCTGTGTGAGGTCGCTTCAGCACAAGTTGCACCCAAAAAGTTGTCTCGGCTTTGCTGCCTCCCATATTACTGCACTGACCTGAACACAGGCAGAGGGCAAGGCAATAACGTGAGTGTTCACTTGAAAAATAACAGGGTTGTAACCTACTTTAAAGTAATCATTCAGAAACAGATTCTTTGGTTTGTGAAATTGATGGAAAGATGGTATTTCATGCACATTATCACAGCTTTGAGAAAGGAACACAGAAGTGGCATTTCCACAGGGGATGTAATAAACACTGTTTCCTGCAGTCAACCAGAAAAAAATGAGAGTCTGAATAAAAAAAAAAAAAAAAAAGTGAATCCATTTATGTTCATAATCGTTTGAAAGCATCCATTAAGCATTGCATAAAAAAACAAATTTACTATATATGTACCTTTATGTTTAATACATAACACACACAAAAAAAAAAACTCCTATTGAAATGTGATGACGGAACCTGGTTTTGCGTTTATGTTTAAGTAAAAAAACAAAAGTTTATCCATACAGTGTTAATAAAATTGCAGTAAATCTGAGTTATGCTTTGAGGAAGAAAAATGGCAGAGCTCTATTCTGCACAAAGAAAATAAAACATCTCTTATCACGAGGTGGAGAAAATACATCTCTTCGCCTTGTCCTTGATAAGAATCAAGAAATACATAAAAAAAAAAGAGGGAGAAGGAGAACGCAGACAGAAAAAAACAAACGGAAAAACAAAAGGTGCTCTTAGTGGCTGTGAGTGGTTCAAGAAGGGCCTTGAACAAATTCATTATTTCTTTCCTTCTCAGTTTCTTTCTTGCTTTTTTCTTCATAAAGGTCTAAACTCTCAGAGTTGAAACATGATGCCCTCACAGAGACAAAAGGTTTAGAGTTTTAAATTAAAAAAAAAAATACACACTTACAAACAGAAACAATAAATAAATAAATAAATAAATAGACCTTAAAACTGTATGTGGGTGGATTTGTGAGTGGTTTTAGTGGAGAGAAGAAAAGGGATTTTAGTTGTGCTATAATTAAATAACATTTACTAGTTCACCAAAGTACATTTGCTTTTCCTAACAGTCTAGCTGTAAGTTACAGAATCATTTTTAACATTATAAACAGGCAGCTATGTAAGTGCCTGGGGAGCTGTTAGGGAATAGGTCAGTTGCTCAAGGGCACCTCGACATGTGGGTATGGCGGAAAGTTGAACCTGTGACTTTATGTTTCTACGTTGGCTGCCCTCCTACTGCACCACAGAGCACCTGCTTCAAATGTTATCAGCCATTAAATGGTAATTTTTAGTTGTTATCATTCCATATTGCGTTCAGTCTGTCCCTCCTAGTAGGTTTAAAGGCACGTTCTTATCGCTGATAATACAGTCAGGATGTTAAGTTAAGAGTTCATGGTCAGGGGAATAAGTTTAAGGTCAGCACTCTGGGTGAGGTGTAAGGTTAGGTTTAGGAAAAGGCTTAAATAAAACTAACACAAGAAAAAGAAGAAAAACCTACAATTTTAGATGTGGGAAAAACTGCATATTATCAGCAATAAGAACATACCGTTAAACCTACCAGGAGGTAGGAGGGACAGTCTGAATGCAAACTATTGGGATGATAACAACTAATAACAGCCATTTAATGGGCTGATAATGTTCAAAGCCACTGATCACAGCCCCCAAACACCAAATAGGTAAACTCCAAACCTCCGTTAATTTTGCTGCAAGAATGCCACAATAATGTACTTATGCACAATTTTGGTTTACATTTTTGCAAAACATGTAAAATGTAAAATGTTCTCAAACATTCATGGTGAGATCAGCTGGATCCTAAATATATGGATTGTTTAATCAATTTAACATCTTCCCTGACATAATTTGTGTAAAATTCTGAGAAATGGGACCTTGGATTAAATTAATTTGGCTACACGTCTGTTTGGAATATCTGTTAATAACAAGTGGGAAATAAAAACCAAACAGTAATTATCTGGTAAGCCTTTTTCATTTTTTTTTGTTTTCTTTTTGATAGATTCACTCCATGTTTTTTTAAGTTTAGCTTAGGTTTAAACAGTTTGGCACACTTGTATTCTGGAAACTAATCTAATTATCCAAGTTATCTTGAGGTGGATGAGTGCCCCACCAGCTTTTACTTCTTCAGTTTTTGAAACTTCTCCAGTGAACTTGTACAAGCTGCTTCTTCAGCTTCTGTGTGGTATGAAGATGATCTTACCTCATTCAGATCTTGAACTGCTCCAAACCTTCTTCACACTTTTTCAGACTGCTTGATCCAAGTAGCATCAGGGCTGTTGCTGTTCCAGAGTGTCTTTTTCTGTGTGTGTGTCATTCTTTTATGTATTTTAGTCCCTTACAGTCTTTTTTGTGAAGTGTAGCAGGCTTGGATCTTGAACACATATTTTTAGTCATAGTATTAGACTTGGAGAAATGATTAAACTACAATATGGAAATTGGTTTTCCCTTACATGGATACTATAAACTGAATCAGTGACAACTGCTGCTAAGCTCACTAGTACATTCTGTTTCCCCACTCTGTTGACTCTGCAGTTCCAAATGTTCCTGAATTTCAAAAATTTGTTGTTTTTTTTTTTGTTTGAAAATATAATCAAAATCTTTTTCTTCTTCTTTCAACTGTTCCCTTCTTCCTGTGTCGACACAGTGAACAGGATGGGAGACTCGTTACAGTCTCCCATCCTGAGCAAGCACAGTGGCAACAGTGGAAAGAAAAACTCCCTTTTTAAAAGGAATAAACCTCCAGCAGAACCAGGCTCAGGATAATCAGCCATCTGCGTTGAGCGGCAGGTTTGAGAAGAAATGGAGGAGAGGCAAACTAACAGAATGGCAGGTCCAGATGCAGATGCAGGTGTACCTGAAAGACACAAACACGTCAAGGATAGAAAAAAAAAAAAATACAAATGCAAAACAGGTTGAGCAGAGCAAGTAAAGACAGTAGCAGAGTGAAGAAATGTGGTATTTTTTTCCTCCAGCAGTCTAAGCCTATAGCAGTATAACTAAGGGGTAGCTCAGGAAACCCAAGCCAACCCTAACTATAGAAATGAGCAAAAAGGAAAGTCTTAAGTCCAGTCTTAAAACTGGACAATGTGTCAGCCTCACATAAATAAACTGGAAGTTGGTTCCACAACAGAGGAGCCTGATTACTGAAAGATCTACCTCCCGTTCTGGTTTTGGAAACTCTAGGAACCACAAGTAAACCTGTAGTCTGAGAGCAAAGTGCTCTGTTAGGAAAATATGGAACTACAAGATCTGTATCCTGAAGATTCAACTTATCTGCTGGCTTCCTTAGGTAGAGAACTTTACTAATTGGCTTTTCTATGTATGTGAATGTTCTTGTAACGTGCCCTGAGACAACTATGTTGTGATGTGGCAATATATAAATAAACTGAATTGATTGAACTGTCTTGCACAGAGACTTGGCAAACATTTTTACGCCGGATGCAATTCTTGATGCAACCACAAACCACCGAGCTACCACAGCCCTCTACATGGACAGAGAGCTGGCATCTAGGGAGCACACGATGGGGGTTAAGGACATTTCTGAAGGGCCCAGAGTGATGCAAAGGAAGGTGGAGGCAGGTGTGGACATTTTACCTTTCCCACCCACAGTTTGATGATGTTGCTATGGGGAGTTGAACCAGTGATCTTGCGATCACAAACTCGCCTCTCTAACCTCTGTGCCACCACTTCTCCTAACAAAATATATTCACAATTATTTTCTAGCTCATATTTGAAAGTGGCCGTGCACACAGACTCTTTTTCTTTCATATTTTGGGGACATCATAATAGTGGAGAGAGCTAAGTTGCTTCTCATACAACTACATTTTCATTATGTTTGGAGCTTATTTTATATCAGTGGTTTTATATATCTTTTGACAAGTTGTATTTCCTAGCTGTGTCTGCAAAAATAAAACTTTGTAAACTCGCAGTATATCTCTGCACAGCCTGCCCCCATCCAATCCTGCTGCCACTCTTGTCACTAATAACTGTTTTCTGATTCCTGAGAAGTGACCATGTATATGTCAGTTTGCCTTTACATGCTTTACTTGATGGTGCAATTACGCAAAGAAATGTCTCTCACTTCTGAGCTGACTGGTCAATAAGGGTCTGAAGCTGATTTGAGCAGACAGTTTGTTGACACTGATGACTGTACTGGAGTTATAACTTGTGGGATAGCGGTGCCAAATTCACAGTCATGATCTGAGCACTCACACATCACAATGGCTGGAGGACTGTCATGCCCACCCCTGCACACAGTATCTCCATATAATGAGCATTGGTGGGATGCTTGTCTGAAGACTGCTGAATGTTTCTGGCCTGAGCTCAAAAGTCAGTTAGAATGGTGACAGGGCTTCAGGCTACTGGATGAATGCCTGAGCAGCTGTTGTGACCCTACACATTTGACAGTTTCTCTCCTGCAGAGGCAGAAAAAGGGCATGCGAGGCTGAATGTATGAGCTCTTTTCAGATTTACATTTGCATAACTGACTTCATTAGACTGCGCTGCACGTTGACTGATGTACTATAGGGGAATTTAAGAATGGCAGAAGCTCATGAACAGTATTGTGTTAGATCTGCTCATTCGCATGAATTAGTTCCAGTCCTGAATCCTTCTTGAATATAACCTTCTCTTTTATATGATCCTAATTTCCACACATGGATATACAAGGTACACGCAACATTTAAAACAAGTAATTATATTAAATTATAATTATAAATAATGACGAAAAACATTTTTTTTGTGATATTATTTTCATTATAAAACAGTCCCAGATTAAGATTTCCATGCCAAAATAAAGGTAAGCTATTTAATGTAATCCCTGAGGAATGTTAGATTGATTTGCTAGCTGAGCTAGCAGTAAGCAATATCTCACTGTTACAGAAATAGCATCATTTCTGACTGTTGTCTGCAGAACCGTGAAATCTGTTTTGGGAATAACCTTTGATGTTTTAACCTTTCAAGGAGAGCCTCTGCTCAGAGATTGTCTCAATATCCTCAGTGAGCCCTTTACCATCTGTAAGTCAAACCCTCAGAGGGATGAATGTGAAAATCTCCGTAAGTACGATGAAGTTGAGTAGAGGAATGAAGGGGTTTGGGTGATGAAAATAGAAATGCTAATGTGCAATATTTAATTGCATGTTCCCTAAATTGGCTGACATGAGCACCCATCTGTTGAGGGTGCGAAATACTGGAAAGTGGTTACTAATTAAAATACTTAAAGGAAAATATGAGGAATTGAAAACTTTTTAGTGCTCGTTTATTTAATTCCAGCGCAATAGGAGACAAGAGACAGAGAAAATAGAGACGTGCTCTGTGATAGCACTGAATGTTGCTGTGCATGTAGGAGTAAAGGTAACAGAGGAAGTTGGAGCTGAAGGGGGTGGATGGAAGGAAAAATGCACAATATTTATGAAGCACTGTCAGGTTAATATCATGCAACATTTATTGATGTAGTAATGTTTAATTTAGCATACGCTGCTGTAATAAGCCATTAGGTGTTGTGCTGTGATTCAGAATTTGATGGTGCTGTAATGACAATCAGATGCCCTTGGATATTTCACTAACACAGTGTCTGCTGCATTTAAAGGCAGAAAACAACAATAAATCACAGCGGCTGAGGATGTGGCGCAGTTTTGCCGGCTATCGATAACATCAGAATCTGCCTTTCAACGACTGGCTGTAAAATATTCAAAATTTCAGGCAGGAACATGATTGGATTAACTTTGATAATGGATGTAATAAAAGCAGGCAGTGCCCTTTTAATAAATCTGCCACATTGCCAAAGGGTAAAAATTATAGAAGCGTTTCGCAGAACGACAACAGCACTGCCGCTCACAGAGAGAGCTCTCCGTCTAAACACTTCAGGGAGATTAGGAGGAAAAAACGGAGTTTACCGCCCGTTCTCATGGAGAAAAGAAGACAAAAAAATGGCCGAGGTCAGCTCAAGGAGAGCTGAACTTGGTGATAAACCAACACACTCTCTGGTCGTGTCTGTGATTGCATGACACCATGAGAACGACCAGGTGTCCCTTTGTCCTCTGCGATAAATGCCTTTAATTTCCTCATAGCTACCCTGATAAATTGTGTTTCTCCAGCTGTCTGTTGTGAGGAAATCTAAGACATTTCTTCTGACACACTGAGTGGGTGACAGAGATTTACATATGGATTAAAGAATAGATTATCATATCAGATGCGGAGACGGATCACTGAAATAACTCAATGAAAACAGAGCTATCAGCTGGATATCACACTATGTGCTGCATATGGATGAAGATCCTGAGCTGTGTTTCTCTTTCGTCTGCTCTGCGGGGCACGGAAGAATGCTTTATTTTTGCCACAAGCTGACCTGCAGCTATTTCTAGAAATACTTCAAAGTTTGTTTCCATCATTATTTTCAATGACTGTCACTGCATCAGCTCAATCACCGCATGAGGATCGGACTCAGGGTCACATTGTTATCACTGATTTCCTTCCTCACTGTTGACATGGAAGTAAAAATTCAGTCACAAAAAAAAAAAAAAAAACTCGACAAAAAATAAAAATAAAAAAGACAGTACTGTTTTGCAGAAGCAAATCCACATTTTCACTGTACATTCTTGCTCTTCTATATTTGAATAATAAAATAATAATAATAATTTCAGCTGTTTTTAAAAATTTCATAAACATGTTGCAGACACGGTTGTTATTACGATTTCTTCCCGTATAAAATGTTGAATTTAACTTTATGATATATCATTATACAGCTGCCAACGAGTAATGCAGCAAAACAGATATAATGTTGCTTGATTTACCTAAATGGGAAACTCCATTACATATGAGTTCAGCATATTAGCTCACGAGAGGAATCGAGCTTGCAGGAAAAGCAAGTTGTGAGATGGAGAACATGCACACTGTAAAATTGCTCCATTATCTAAGTTACATCAGAGGGACATTATCCAATGTCCCTTTTCACTCCTCAAAAAAAAAAAAAAAAAAAAAAAAAAAAAAAAAAAAAAATCTTATCATGCTGATCTGTGTAGCTGTATGAAGCAAGAACCAGAAGCAAGCAGAGAGAAAAGAAAGGAAGATAATAAAAATGATGTTGCTGTTGTGCTTTTTGTGGTGCATTTTAGTATTGAATTGTTTCATATGTATAGTTACAAAGTTGTACCATAAAATTCAAACAGTTTACCCTAATTAGCAAGAAAGAACAAATGCGAACAGTGATCATTTACTGTGACAGGAAGTAGCAAATGCACTGAGATAAATATGGGTGACAGATTTTTTTTGTCATGTATTCTTGTAAAATATTGCCTTCTCTTTTTATATTTGTACTCTTTAAGGACATTGTCTGGTCTGATTGCTGATGTTGCCTTATATCTGGCATAAAAATCATTGCGTAACATTTATGGATATGTTTATTGTGAAATAATCACAGTACAATGAAAACAACATTTTAGATCACATACAGTATGTCAAACTCACAGCCCGGGGGCCAAATGTGGCCCTCGTTTACATCTTATTTGGCCCCCAAGATGATCATTTAAATGTGAAATACTTTTATCACTTTATTTTTTTTTTTTTTCCAGTAATATTTGATTATGATGTCAAAAGTGCACATCAAACGAGACCAATCAAACACTTGCTGAGGAACCTGCAAGCAAGAAAATATGTCAAGTATCTAACTTGAGTTAATGTAGATTCTGAAACTCGATCTTAGTTTGAAAAATTGATTAATTTTGGCCCCCTTTTGTAAGTTGGTTTGACACTCCAGTTTTAGATGGAAAAACAGAAGAGCATAATGTTGAAGAACATGCAATTTTTGGATAAGTGAACGATGGACAGGACAGAGAGTACAGGGCACTGGTTGAGTAACACGAGTTTTCTGCAAATCCATTTAGCTGAACATCAGTAAAACAAAGGAAATGCTAGTGGACTTCAGAAGGTCTGGGCCTACCCTGAAGCCAGTCTCAATTGAGGGGTCAATGTGGAGGTGGTCAGGACCTACATATATCTGGAAATGCAACTAGACAACTGGCTGGACTGGTCAATGAACACGGACTTCCTCTACAGGACGGTTCAGAGCAGGCTCTACTTCTTGAGGAGGCTTGGGTCCTTCAGTATCTGCAGGAAACTATGACTGATGTTCTACCAGTCTGTGGTAGCCATCAGGTGTTCTCTTCTGTGCTGTTGTGTGTTGGGGAGGCAGCATTAAGTGGATACAGGGTGACTTGACAAGCTGGTGAATAAAGCTGGTTCTGTGCTGGGAACAAAGCTGGAGTCCCTTACATCAGTACTTCTCCCCGTACAGTAAAAATAGACTAAATCTGCGGTACCCCGGACACTTATGTATGAGAATGTATTTATATTTACATGTACACACACACACACACACACACACATATATATATATATATATATCTTTAGGTCCTCTTCAAATTAAGACATTCATTTTTTTAAAAACAGCAATATTCAAGCGTGTTACCAGTGTACCTATTTTATATTTCGCAATGAGATTATTTTGTAAATTGGCATCATCCGTCAGAGAAAACTTCCACACCAGTCTCGTTACCAACGGGCACTGATAGCAAATACTATTTAGTTGAACACTAAACAGGATAAAGATGAACAAACACTAAAGTTTTACAGTTTAAACAGATACACAAGTAGCAAGGTTTTCAGAACCTTTTGTCTGTAGCTCATTTTGAATGTGTTTTATATTACCAACAACTCATATGAATGTATATTACAGCAATAACTCCAAACTTATGAGAACAATAAACTGAAGGATTTTTTTATTTAATTTTTTATATAAGTTTAGCTCAGGAGGACACTTCAGGGTGCTACTGGCTTTGCAAGACATGAACATCTGGTCTCAAACGTGGTTGTGAGATGTTCTTTTTTTTTGCTTTGACATTTTATACTCAAAGAGAAACTGCAATGTAGAATTCCTTGTATGCCTTCCAACTGTAGCACATGGGGAGCACAAACACAACCAACAACACAGCGACAGCATGGTTGACAGAGATGGATGTTTATTTTCAGCTGACGTTGAAGATTTTGGCGGAGGAAGAGATCAACATGTTAGAACAGGAAGAGAACAATCCATCCGTCCATCCATCCATTTTCTTCCACTTGTCCAGGGTCAGCTCGCGGGGGTAGCAGCCTAAGTAGGGAGGCCCAGACTTCCCCCTCCCCAGCCACTTGGGGCAGCTCCTCCTGGGGAATCCCAAGGTGTCCCTAGGCCAGCCAAGACACATAGTCACTCCAGCGTATCCTGGGTCTTCCTCTGGGTCTCCTCCCTGTGAGACGTGTCTGGAACACCTCACCAGGGAGGCGTCCAGGAGGCATCCTGACCAGATGCCCGAGCCACATCAACTGGCTCCTCTCGACATGGAGAAGCAGCGGCTCTACTCTAAGTCTCTGAGATGACCGAGCTTCTCATCCTATCTCTAAGGGAGAGCCCAGACACCCTGCGGAGAAAACTCATTTCAGCGGCTTGTATCCGTGATCTCGTTCTTTCGGTCACAACCCAAAGCTCATGACCATAGATGAGGGCAGGAACGTAGATCGATCGGTAAATTGAGAGCTTCACCATTTGACTCAGCTCTCTCTTCACCACGACAGAACAGCACAGCACCTGCTTCACTGCAGACACTGTACCTATCTGCCTATTGATCTCTTGCTCAATGTTTCCACCTGATTTGTGAACAAGACCTCAAGATACTTAAACTCCTCCATTTGGGGCAGGACTTCCTCCCTGACCCGGGGAAGGCACTCTACCCTTTTTCTGGCTCAAGACCAGAGGAAGTGGAAAATCTGTTTTATTTTGTTTTTGTTAATCAAGGAGAAGTGCAAATTTGCAAATTTGTTACAAAAAGGCTGCCATTGTTTCCAGCAAACATTGCACAACAGACAAGCAAGAAGAAAATACTTTCCTTATGCTGCTTGACTGAGGAGTACTCCCTTCCTGCCAGCACAACCATAGAGTCACCTGCATCTCCAACATGCACAAAAAATGTGTGATCTCCTTCCACCAGCTCATTGAATATAAATTTATATATAGATTTGACTATCTTTTTAAGTTTTACTGAGAGCTGTAAAGGTGGCCTTGGTCAGCTGCTCCTCCACAGAGCAGCTGAAACAATGTGAGGTCACTGTAGTTCACCTAATCTTGCCCAAAAAATTCTGATCTATCACATATTACTTAGAGCATATCTCTGCAGGAAAACTGTCTTGCAGATACTTGTGCACAGAAATGATTTTTGGAGCTCACACAAGAACAAAATTACATATTTTTTGCCACACAACTACATAACTGAGAATAAATTGCTTAATATCTATCTCCCAAACTATAAATCATTCTTTAGAATTGTTACCTGCTTCCATAACAGAGGCATGACATGAGACATTGAGACAGAGATTTTAGTAGTGAAGGTTTCTTTGTAGATCCAACAAAGTTAAGTCAGGTCCTCTGGACGGTTTCTTTTGGTTGAAGCGCGTCTCATTGTGGTTGACCCACGATGTGAAGGTGCTATTTATTAAACTGAGTTTGTTGTTGCTCCTCGGACTGTAGAAGTCTTTTGGATGAAAGACAAAACGTTTCAACAAAAATAAACCATCCTGAGTACCTGACTTAACTTTGTTGGATTTTTCTACCTGGATTATTGAGCATGGACTTCTGTGTTTCTTTGTTTTTTTTTTGTTTTTTTTTTCTTGTAAGGAGATTTTCTGGATTACAGGGATTGGATCATGTCCAAGCTAGTAGTGTGAATTAAGTGAAACATAAAAACCAAGTTGCTTGAATTAATTTCTGAACCTTTATGTACCTTCATGACATTATTTTTGACAATGTTGTGACGACAATTATCAAAACTTTGTTATTGGTCATTAAAGCACATTATCCAATCACATAAGGAACCAACCAACCAACCAACTGGTGATTGTGTTACTTTCCTTAAACACTCATGTTGCAAAAACAGTCAGGTCCAAATCTCAAAAACCTTCAAATATATTGAAGACATATGGCAGTTTGAATAATTGAAGGCAAATGAATCAGGGTTTCTTTAAAACTTTTGCACTATACTTTATTTTCTTCATTGTGTTATTTATTAGCGTGTGCCAGGAAAATGATTTGTTAGGTTTAATTTCCTTCCACGCTCTAAAAATCTCTGTAAATATTATCAAAATTACTTTCCCTAACACATTCTGCCGTGTTGTGTGTCTGGGTTTCCTCTCTTCCAAGTGTAACACACACTGTGGGCAAAAATTGCAAAATGTTCTGGTTGATTTGCTTTTGCTTCCATCCTTGCTAACATGAATCACAGTGGAAATCTCATGGTTTGACCCGGTGTGTTTTAGTCATTACAGAACTAATTGTTTACCAGCCACTCAGCACTCAGCAAGCTGTTTTAATGATTTTTTTTCTCTGGCAGTAAGCTCTTTTATGGACTGTTTGTCTCCATCCTTATGGAACGTACTAACAGCAGTTTATTGCTTGACAACTGATACAACAATTCTTTTTATGCAGTTTGCTCTGATGATAGTGAAATACTCCAGAAAATGAATTTACAAAATTTATATCTGCTTCCTTGATTCCCAGTCGATTAAATGTAAGTCTTTAAAGAAACATCTTGTGTTTCTTGTTTGAGGACTGTACTGAAAGAAGGTCAGCAAGTAAATGGCAACATTTCTCACTTTGTTCTTAAGCAAACAAACTTAATCAGACATGAACAACACATCTTATCTCTAGGTTCTCAACAACAACAACAACAACAAAACGTGCTGTGAAATATTACTTAAAAAACCTGCATATTTGCTAAAACTTTTTTCTATTGCAATTTGAAGCAGTGTTTTTTTTAAAACATAATTTGACAGCTCTCACTTGAGTTCTATGATCATTAGCGTTTGATAGCATACAATGACCATAAGCCTTTTCTGAGTGAGTTATTTTACAGACAGAGTCCCTTGTCTTCATAAAACGGCAATAATAAAACTTCTAATTGACAGAAAAGTGACCATGTTTAGACTTGCTGCCAACTTTTGGCTTGATCATAGTTGGTTGGCACTAAACATTGTGAATTCTCCTAATACAGATTGAAGACAAACTCATTGTTTTTATACATGTAAAAAAAAAAGAACTACATACAATGTTGTCCTACACATTATTATTTATTTAGATTAGGTTTGTAGTCTGAACAAATACCAGCTAAAGCCACTCTACTTACTTACATATAACATACAGTAATTCCCATTAGTTATTCTGTGTAAGTGGGAAACAAAAAAAAAAGTTCTCATCTGCCACTAATTTAAGATAACAGTCACATCTGAACCTGTTCTTAATAAAGGCTATGCTTTGTTTTGTTTCTTCTTTTGTGTGTGTGTGTGTTTTAGCAAATACATTTAAATTGGCCTGTTTACCAGAATATTGTCTACAAAATATGTACATTTAGGTATTTTAATCAATCTATGTATTACTAAGATGTTGTGTGGCAAATTTCTCTTAAGTCTCTTGACCCACAGTGGTCAAAGCTGGATATAGTACTGCCTTCTCTGCCAGTGACAGAACAACAATCTGACATCATGATACATATTAAAGAAAATAGCTAAAAGCCACAGCATGCCATAAAGTCAGTTTACTGTGGAGGTTTATCTCCTCAGTGTTTTTGTGCCAACACTGAGTCCTAGAAAATCACAAATGATTGTATCCTCTATTACTTCCTGACACTTTATCTGTTAGGTAATTAAGCTTATCGTAACTTGTGTAAATATATCATGAAATGTGTGACTCCAGTGAATCTGAACTTTGATGTCAAAACTGTAATATACACAGTTGAGGTGATTGAACGTGTTTCTATTTTTACAGAAACATCAAGAAAGTTACTGTCAAACTGTTTGCGTTCGGCTGACAGCTCACTACGTTTGTTTGCATGCAGAATCGTTAACTGGGAACAGTGTCTAATGTCAGGTGTGAACACGTGTTCTTAAAGCTGTCAATCTGTGACTGAATTAGCCACAACGCTTCTTAATACCAGTCTGACCAGGATGTGGAAACATATTTTGGGTCACATATGCTCATTAGGTTTCTCTAACTGTGACCTGTCAGATGAATGAGTGTCAGACATATAGATATGTTTATTCCCTACAGCTGATTGGCTTGAAGGGATTTAAAAGGAACAACTCCACCTGCTTGATGAGCAAAGGAGGCCAAACAAGAGACATTGATCTGATGATTCCTGGGATTGCTCCCCAACCTTGCTCCTGCTCCTTTCTTTTGTAGATGTCCGTTGTTGCACCTTGTCTAATAATTGTTAATTGTTGTTTGATCTAGGAGTTACCAGCAGCCTTTGTTTCTACAGTCATAGGGTTAGATCCTGGACCATAGGATGAGGGGGGTGTATGGAATCTGATAGTCAACTGATGGCTAGTTTGGGGCTTCCATAGAGTTAGGCGATCCAGAACATATCATTTATACTCCTGACAGTGTCCACCACAGCCACCTGTGCCACATCAACATACTGAAAGAGTACCAGGAACGGGACAAAAATCAATCCGTTAATATGACCTTGTCTTCTGTTGGGACATCCTCACATGCTGCTGGGATTATCTCTGCCCCACTCGTGCTGTGGTGTCCTCCTGATGAGGGGAGTTCTTCCACAGAGCTGTCCGGTGCTGAAACTGACATTGAAGGTCCGTCTGAGGCCATGCTGCAGGGTTGACTTGAAAACTCTGAACTGCTGGCTAAACTTGACTTCTGCTTAATGTATGTGTATGGTAATCCACAAAATGATGCGGTTGGTCTTATTAATTCACATCACTGTTTTTTATAGTTTTATTTATTTATTTATTTATTTTTTTTATGATGTGTTTTTCCATACCAACCTTTTACAACATGGCATAGATGTTGTGGTTCCTCCCCTGGTAAACACAATTCACAGTGTAAACCTAGTAACAGTAAATAAATAAATACATAAAATGTTTGCAAAGTCAAGTCGACTACGTGTTGTTTCATACTGGTATTGCTGAACCAAGTTGTAGTTCATGGAGTTCACCGTGTCTGTTAGTTGATAGGTCTGATGGGTCTGATGGTTTCTTCACACATATCAAGAAATTGAACAACATCAAAGCCAGACTTCCCCCAGCTTCATCAGATGGAGGATTGTGTAGATCAGTTTAGTTCTGCAGTTTTTGTATCTAAAATTAGATTTGTTGAAAGGTTATTGGCAGGTCCCACTGACAGAGAATGCTAAGGAAAAACACACATTTGTGATTCCTGTTGCTTTTCTAGATTATACAGTGATGCCGTTTAGTGTCCGCAATGCACCAGCGACTTTTTGGTGTTTGGTAAAAAGGTTCTTTCTGGGGTGAATTATTTTGGGTTATTACAGGAGTTTCTGTAAGAACTTTTCAACTGTCGCTGCTTGTCTCAGTGACGTAATGAGCACAACAGTTACGTTTATCTAGTCAACTGAGTGCCAGCATGCTTTTGAGTGCATTAAAGCACTCTTGAGCAATGTGGTCGTCCTCACGCACCATCTTATGTCCTGCCCTTTAAACTGGTGGTGGATGCCAATTCTGCAAGAGCTGCTGCTGTCATTTTGCAGGAAGGTCCTGATGGGGTGGAGCACCCAATATGCTACTTGTCAAATACATTTAATAAGCACCAAAAGGCGTATTCAACAATTTAGAATGAGGCATAAAGGATTTAAAAGGAACAAGCTCTGCTGATGAGCGAGAGAGGAGAGGAGATACGTTGGTCTGATGGTTGCCAGGTCAAATTTGATGGTCAGCTGCTGACAGGTTTGGGGAGTCTCATTCTATTTTTGTTTGTTTTAGCCAGGTCTCCCATTTTTTCATTTCTCTTCTGATGATTGACCATAAAAAAAACAAAAAAAAACAAACACTTAATTTAAACACATAATCGACTGGACTCCATATGTTGTGTTCTGTGAGTCACTCATGGACATAAGGACCATACCACTAACAAACTTTTCTAGCTGATAGACTGTGGCAGTGTACTGATGATTGACAGTAGATACAATTGTACATGCAGCCAACATACTTGTGTTCAACTCTTGCAGGGATCTGTTGTGTTTTCTGTTTTGTTTTTGCTTTGTTTTTGAAGTTAAGGTTTTCCTTTTGGTCTCTGTCCATTAGACTTGTTTTTCCAGATGCTGTCTATGTGCAGATTGCTGGACATGGGCACCAGTGACCCCCGTGACCCAAAATGGAATAAGCGGGTAAAGATAATGGATGGATGGATGTCTATGTGCAACAAACCTCTTGGCTAGCTTAAAATAAGATACAACTCTTGAATAAACTAGTTGATTAAAATACGGGTATAGAATAACTGTTTAGAGCTTAGATTAGACACATAGCGTGTGTTTATTTGAGTTAGGGAATTAAACTTTTTTTTTTTTGTATTTTACTCATTTATTGTTTCTAGAAACGTACAATGGTAATCAGTTTTCCTTAAAAAAGTTATAAATGGAATCCTTGAACAAGATAACGTAAAGAAAGTAGATCAATAAAGTAGACTTAAGTTAAAGTTATCCATATATCATAAAAAAAATAAATACATATAAAAATTAAAATATAAAAACACAAGTAGCAGACATCAGCAGTAAATAGTCAAAAGCAATAAGACTTACAGGCACTGAGAGTACTGTGAGTGTGGGATTTCAATGAAACATACAAGACAAAAATATAAAACCCCTGAAGCAGTCAATTTGGTTTTCTTTGGTGTGTAGGCTACAGTTCAGCATGTAAAGAAAGCGTTGACGGTAGCAGGTTTGTACAAGAGATGATATCAGCAGCAGCTGAATCGAATACAGGAGATGGGTTGTAGCACTGAATGGCCTCAGCAGCACGGACATAATGACTGCATAAGCCTCGGGGGGGAAATGACTGAATGAGTCACCACCTGCACTTCTAGAGCAAGAAGTTTGTCACACAGTACACAAGTGGGTCTGTCAGAATCTCCAAGGCTGTGTTTGTTTCTATTTATAACGCTGTCAGTTGTAAAAGTTTAGTTAGTGGTAAAAGAAAAAAACTTTATAATTTCAGATGTCTGAGTTAAACTATGTCAATTCCCTGATGTGACTGCTGACAAACTACAGCGTGTGTAAAACAGAAAGGTAAAACAATAAAGGTTTATTTGTGTCCACCGGTACACGTTACCATCTTATTTTATAGAATGTTTAACATTTTCACAAATGAAAAACTTTATTTGATCATGCTGTAAGTAACACGAGTTGTGTTAAATATCATTTTTGAGCTTATTGTACTCATTCTTAGGCGGTTAACTTTTCAAATTGCATTTACAACAACTGCCAAGGCATAATGTTCAACTAAATACAGAGCAAACATCCTTCTGTCAGTCGTTTATCAGCTAATTGTCTTGTATGAAGTATATGTTGGTCTGCAAAATAAATAAATAAATACATAAATATTCTATTTCATTCAAGGAGATTGAATATTTCTACATAAATCATGCGGGGAAATAGGGTTTTTATCTGTCTTCACAATGCATGAGTTTTCAGTCTGTTGGCACTCTGACATGTCTGTGAACTGGAGTTTAGCTGTATCTGTATACTGTACGGTCCCAGTATCTTTAATCCACCAAAATCCCATAAAGACTGGTTGTGCCAATACCAGTTTGGGCTATTTTGAAAAAAAGACTGTAACTGGGATTTTTTCCAGATAGTTCCCATGTTTTTTTGTGTGTTTTTTCAATGTTTTGATGTTGCTCATTTTTTGATCTGTCTGAAACCAAAAACAATCAACATTAGACATAATACTCCTTTTCTTGTGAGCCCATTTAAACCAAATATGCCATATATTTAAATAAGTTTGTATTGAACATATCCATAATGCAGATATTTAAAATATAATATACAAAACAAATAAAAAATAAATAAATCCTGCATGATTAAATTGAAATTAAACCGATGTAAAAATAAAAAAAAAGTCATCATGGATATTCTTTTTTTTTTTTTTTTTTTTTTTTTATGGGCTCATAGTAAAGACTATTGAACATTGAGCTGCTTAAACTTATGTGACAAAATGTTTCATGATGAGGATAAAAAGCTGTAATGTTGCTGCCAGCACTCTGCTGAAAATTGGACAATACAACAATCCATCCATTGTCTTTACCTGCTTCTACCAGTGGGTCACTGGTGCCCATATCCAGCAGTCACTGTGTGAGAGGCGGGGACACCTTGGACAGGTCTCCAGTCCATCACAGGGACACATAGAGACAAACAAGACAAATGATCCACTCTCCCAATCACACATAGGGACAATTTAGAGTTATCAATCAGTCTACATGCAAACATGCATGTTTTTGGTCTTTGGGAGGAAACCTGAGTAGCCAGAAAAAAACTAAGCATGCACGGAGAGAACATGCAAACTCCACCCAGAAAGGCCCCGTGACCAGGATTTGAGCCAGGGTAACCTGCTCACTGAGAGGCAGCAGCTCTACCACTTGTGCCACCGTGCTGTCCACTTTTGGCGTCTTGCTTTTGTAATGTTGTTGAATGCTTTGGTATTTGTTGCTGCTGTTCTTTTGGCGAGTCGAGACAGTTCTTCTCGTCCTGAGCATTTTCTTTCATTGTTGACCTTGTGTTGATTTTGAATATGACAAATAAACCAAACCTGAAAAACCTTCTCACTGAGAGGAGGCAGCTCTAACAACTGAACCACCGTGCCGTCACATAATACAACCGTACTAATCTAAACCTTTACACTGGCTCATAAAACTCAACTTGCCTTTTTTATTTTTATTTTTTCATTTTATTTGCTTTATTTCTTATGGCACTGAACACAATTTACAGTATCTTTGACATAATATTATATTAACTCTAGTGTCCCTGAGGATGTCGAAACTAGCCAAATTGCATAAGAACACTGGGAACATAAAGTAACATTTCTGTAGCTTTAATAAAGTCAACAATATTAATGCAGTTGTTAAAATAAACTACTTTATCTACACTGAATAAAAAGTACATATCTTACCATGCACACACACAGAAAAAAAAAAAAAAAAAAAAAAGTTTTTAACAGAACCTAGAGAAATAATTCAGACGTGTCCTGAGACGTACTTACCTTCTGAGACCACTACAAGACAGATGCCTTCTGATGTAACTTTTGTTGACTGGAGTCTTGTGTTATTTCAGTGGCTCCCACTTCAACACAGCACTTCAAAATCCTCTTAATTGACCATAAAGTGTTTAATGCCCACCCCCCACCCGTTCCCCCATTCCCTTAGTGCATGTCTGCCTTTAGGCCATTTAAGTCATAAAATGCAAGACTTTAGCCGTTGCCAGAAATCGGGTCTGATGAGAATTCCTTTAGTTACTCTGCGCACAAGAACAATGTCAACACACAACCTGTTTGCATTTCTTTAAATGATAATCATGCTTTTATATGTGCTTTAACTACAAACAAATCAAAATGTTACATTGGTAAATTACATGTTCCTGACAATTAAAAGCTCTGTTCGCTTTCAATGTGTTTGCTAATTTGCACTGCTACTTGAGGATGGTTTCTGGTCATTATAGCAGTGAGCTGACTGTGGTTGTGAATTTACATGATTACAGTTCAGGGATGTCAGTGGCGGCGTTGGACACTCCTGACTTGTGCCTCCACACTAAACTGACTGGAACAGTAAATCATGGCTGATGTCTGACAGCTGATTCTGGTTCAAAATAAGACAACAGATAAGGAAAAGCAACATTTAATTTAATTATTTATTATTTTTTTATTATTGTTATATGAACTCCATCATGTGTTATTTTTATAGTAACATTTCTGTGTTATAAAAATATTTATATTAAACTCAATTTCTGTATTATTTTAAGGAATGTTTTTAGATGTTTCTTCAATCAGCAGTTCTTTTGTTGAGGTGATTCAGCTTTACATATCTGAAGAGAAATGAAAATCACAGGGAGAGGAAGTTAAATTATACAAGGTTACATGGTGGTGGGAGTATAAGAAATGATGATATTTTCACTTTCTGTCACTTTCAACCATATTAGAACTTCACTTCTCGCTCGGGTGCCTGAGCCACGGATTCAACTAACTATATCTTCTTGTTTCATTGGTTTCTCACTGCGCTTCCAAAATAGCTTTAATGCACCACCTGGAAAGGGTTCTGGACTGGTTCCTCCCAGTGACTGTCTCACATTGCCTTTCTCAAATATTTACTTCCCCAGCCAAAGTGCAGATGGATATTATTTTATTTCAAAAGCAAAAAAAAGGCTGATTATGATTTTGCTTATGTGTTTGTGTTCAATTGGCTATAATGTTAGCAAAAAAAATCAAATGAAAAAAAAATCCCATGAATCATTGATTGAAATTTAAATAAATTCTTAGATAGAACTAAATGGATGAACATCCATGACTGATTAACTTTTGAGTAAACTCCATTTAAGATGGTTACCACAGCGGAGCGACAGTATCAACCATAACACTGGCTAAAACTCAACCAGTTTTGGAGTGGTAGTAGCTGAGAATAAATACCTCAAAAAGACTGATTTCTGCAGAAAATGCACAACTTTTACCTAAAAAACATGTTTAAATTTTGAAATTAACCCTCTGTCTTTCAATAAAACATTTAATGACTGACTGGACCTATTTGTGAAACTCTCAGAAAGTAATCAAATGGTGTGCTTCTACAAGTTCTTGGCGTGTGGAGTCAACCCAAATCAAGATGGCTGCCACAGCTGTTCTACTTGTTGAGGGGACTTAAATGTTGCTGGTCTGTCTGTTAACTTCTCAGAGTTTGCTATTGAGCTATACAAATAATGTAAAAGCTATAGTTATTTTGAGTTTGAAATCAGGATTTCCTTTATCTAATCAAACTTCTGTTTTTTTTTTTTTGTTTGTTTGTTTGTTTGTTTTTAATTCTCATTCAGGAACTAAATTCAATCTGAGTTCACATTTATTGTTCAAATCCAGCGAGTGAATAGTAAGAAAGTAAAGAAAAGACAAACATCTGGTGCTTCATGAAATTGAATGAAATTGCTATTTCAGGCTTCGAACACCAATTAAGGGACTTATAATAAGTCAATGAATCAGTTTGTTGTTGGGTTCACCATCATTAATGGAATAAAAAATTCATACCAGAACTTTTTCAAACCTTATATTTTATAAAACGGGGATGATGTACCAAGTAAAGCCTTTTTATTCTTTCTAGAAGGAATAAACAAAGTTGTTTTAAAAAGGCAAAGTAAAAGTCATGAACTGATTGAAGTATAAATTTAACAAATTAACCTAAATAGGGGTGCACCGATTGCAGTTTTGTGGCCGATCACCGATCACCTATTTCTAAAAAGTCTGACCTGTCGAATCTGATTTGGTTTTATAAACAACACCGTCAGATGTTATAAGGTCACAATACACCTTCAATTTTCCAATCTTACTGTATTGATAAACATACACTTGAACAATATCCTAGAAACAATACAAACTTGTTTTAACTGGTCGTGAGGTAGTGCTCTGAAATATGAATGAAATTTAGACAATTGTTGTTAAAACTACAAAAAATAATGGTAAAATCGTTTTCTAATATACGTATCAGCCAATCTTCCAAAATTAAGGAAATTGGGACCGATAAATCAACCATCTGATTTATTGGTGCACCCCTAAAGGTAAAGCAAACTACCCGAGCAACTTAAACCTTCAAACTTGAAGTAATTCAAAAGGTGCAGAATTAGATATTGTAAACTCAGATGAAAATAATTGTGCATCTCACATTTATTCTATGGATATTTATGTTGCTAATTAATTACATTCACTTTCTTTATTTCTGCTATTTTAAACAAACAAAGCAAAACAAAAAACTTCAGGATGATTCAATTTGCATGATGCTTTAGTAATTATTTGTGTAGAATTATACCACCTTTCAAGTAAGCAAATTGTGAATTACCACTACAATAAATACATACACAACACAAGGAAACAACCTTGAGATGCAAAATAGAATATACTATTCACCAAAAGTTGTAGAACATAATTCACCCAAGATAATATGCATATTTCCATTATTCCAAAGAGACAGTGTGTTACAAATGTGATGAGAAAAAACACATGAATAAAAATATAAATAAATAAAAAAATCAGTAGAAGTTTCTCTCTCCAAGCACTCTGCATATATTATGTTTTTAATGTGACCACAGAGCACACTTAGATGTGCTAATGTTTATTTCAGCCACATAAGCAACGATAGAAAATCATCATGCCTTCAAACTTTAGAACTTACTGTTAAAAACGTATTTAGTGTATAATTTAAATTTCAAATACAATCCAAATGACCCTTCTGTAGCTTTGAAAATATGTGCATACATTATATTCTCAACAAATATGTAAACATCTAGCATGATAATGTAGTACAAAAAGAGACAAGTGAGTATTAATGAGATAGCTTAAGTGTTTACTTAGCTCGTTGCATCATGATGTATGATTCATAATAACTTAAAGTGACTTTGAGCCTCGATCTCGTCTGACAGCTAAGAAAGCAGTTGTGGCATTTCCCTAGGAAAGACGATGACCCGGTAGCTTTAACGCAGTCTGGCAGCACACGCTTCTCAAGGTCGACAGACCGCTGCAGCAACAGCAAAGGTTATTTCATTGCACTTAGCCACTGACTCCATTGCATCCTCACACAAGCTCTGGGCTGCTTTCAACAAGCCTGTCCTGCTGAATTCCTTTGTAACGTGTTCTCCTGCACAGCCTGACGTTCGCTATGTTCTCTAGGAATGTAATGCTGTTTCCTTTTTCACTACCGCGAGTGTCTTCTGTAGATTAGAAAAAGTGCATGCTAACAAAACCAAAAAAACACTCAAGTCTAAAACGTAACAGCAAATTGCCCATCACTTCCTCCCAGTGTGCTGTCACTTTGACTCTCTATAATATTTAATAATCTGACTTGATGACTTGAGTCTCGTTGAAAAAAAAATATATATAAAAATCACAAGAGCCTGAGCTGTGGCTTCAATAAAAGCACTCATGGTGATAGTGAAAATAGGCTTTTCCTGACCTTGGGGTAGATTTTATGAGTGCAGGGGGCGATAGTTTTGTCATCATAAACTTATTGTGATTGCTGCTTTAACAGCATGATACCCCAACACTGCAGAGTTTGGAATATACACCCTTCTCTGGTCAATTTCATATCTTTATCCTATGGATCGTAAGAGTCCTGAATAGATTTCCTTCAGGTGAAAGAGGGGAAGGTTTCGAGCGCTCCACCTTTCACACTGCGTCTGAAAACGACTGTACGTTGACAGACAGAGACCATTTGTCTTGAAGCATCTTCCTCCTCTTTTGGCACTCACTTTCCATCAGAACAGAGATAAATGATGGAGTGATTGATTCCAAGATGTGCTTTGTGAAAATGCCACCGGCTGACACTGAGCAGAGAAAACAAGGTTATTGCATCATCTTTTCTGTCACTCAAAAAAAGATGTGATGCTCCTAAATCAGGGGGCAGTGCGCAAAATCGGACTGACAGCCACAATAAAATGCAAAATTGTACATAATTTTGGATGGATGTATTTATTTTAAAAAGACCCCTACACAAAAAGATCAAATTACATGAACAAAGACTAAATACTAATTGGTTAAAATGCTCATAAAGGGCTTCTGTTCATAATCATTTACATGGAGCTGGTTTCTGTTAAACAATCAACTTTTAATCAAACTGCAAACAAGAACAAAAGTAAGGCAAACAAGATGTTTAAAAAAAAAAACAGTGAACTGATCAGTTATTATTTATTAGGTAATAACGTTCCAGGCCAAAGTTAGTTCTTTTTCAGCTTTTTTTACCGTTCAACGCTTAACTTCAATCTCAGCAGACAACTTAGAAATTATTTAATGCAACTCAAAAAATGGTTAATTCCTTAATCCCATAAAAGTTTGCTGGCCTTTCTCTGCTCATAGAGTAGTGCTTGTAGGGATTAACATTTCAGAATGAGGTAATATTGAATCAAATACTTAAAATCAAGCCAACAATGCAGATAATATTTTTGAGAAGCCATGTACTGTGCTTTTTGCTCAAGTTGTCCTACTAATCCAAACGCCATCCACTGAGCTAGGAAACAAAATTAAACATTGTATAAAATGATTTAATTCCTGGAAAAAGTAAGAAACATGTTGGAATGTACTGTTTTTTTTAGTTTATTCATTCATTCATTCATTCAACTTTTATTTATACAGGTTAGTCTCATTTTGTCACGGGGACTGGTTTTCAAGAAAGAACTGCTTTAGACCGATAGCAAAATACAACAATACAAATCAATTAAAATAAAATAAAAAAAGTAGTGTTATAACAATCAAATTAAGGTGTCATATCAAACAAGGTAAAATACTCAAAACAAGAACATATTTGCTCAGATGTTTCTAATGACTTTATCAAATGTTTAGTATCCCTTAAAGTTAATTCCCTTTTTCTGTTTGCTTTAAACAGCAAAGATGGGTTTGATATTGTGATGATCTGAAGCAAGAATTATATATAAAAAAAAACCCAATCAAAACATAAATTACTTTCCCTAAAGTCATATCACACCAGTATTCATTTTAAATTAGTGTAATAAAAGCAGAAAAGTGGTTAAGGTCATGTTCTAATCACTCTTTCAACAAGACTGCAAATCTGCTTAATGAGGAAGCCTCAGATTGTCTTAATAAGTCTAGAGTGAATGTGTCTGCACCATCTGTGATCACACATGTAGTGGTTTAGAGATGACAGAGTCCAGGATAAACCTACATCAAGTTCACTGCGTTAAGAGACTTTCCGTTTCAGCATCCACAGCCCAAAGCTCTGCACAAAATACACTCATTACTCCGTCCTTTTGTTTTTCTACACGTTCAAATAAAGATAAGAACAACTGCCGTACTGGCATGCTGTGTGGATTAAAACCAAGCGGTGTTATATTCAATTTTGATGTGTCACTTTTTCTTCAAATTGACAAATGGGAGAGAAAATACACGTGTCAAAACCACATTTGCTGAAAGCTTTCATGCTACTGTCCTCCACAGTGGTATCAAAGCTGAGCAGAGAAGAAAGAAGGAGATGCTGCTTTTAAAAGTGGGAGGTTTAGGTTGTCACAGCATGGTGACATTTTGTGTAGAACATCATTATGATAATGAACATTCATTCTCTGTCGTGCGCACCCTTCCTTTTAATGTACTTTTCTGAAGGTAACGGTGTCTGACAGTCTTATTTATTGCATTCCATAGCAGGGCTATTTCTGGAAATCACTTAAAACATTCAGCTCCAGAGAGTATCACTGGAATTTATATCAAAGCACCTTCCCACAATGTATTATTGGGCGTTATGGGAAATAAAGTGTGTTGAAAGTAATAACTTTTACAACTGTCTGCCTGCTTAGTCCCCTTTGTTGATTCTGAAGAAGAATGATTGCATGCTTTCTGACTGAAATATGATGGATCTTAAAAATTAAAATCACAAACATAGAGCAATAGAGCACAATACCTGAAAATGAGCTGAGCAGTCTGCTTAAATCTACCATGAAATAAGGTATTCATTCTCTGATTGCATATGTGCCACTTATTGAGGGATTGGGCCACTGCTGCACCTTAACAACCTGTAATGTTTCAAAGCCAGTGCAATTGTATGGCACTGATGCATGACAATATTATCATTTAAAAAGCCCCCGTGCACTCATCTTAGCAAAGAACAAATGACAGCTACGCTCACCTCTGGAGAAATGAGAATTCATTGAATTCACACCAGGAGATCTTTAACAAAAGCTCCTGTGCTGGACTCAAATCATCTAAAATTACAAGTTCTTTCAAGCGAAATAATTAAATGACTTCCCTGTACCACGGTTGTAAAACTTAAATGCATGAGTAAAATCCAGCTTCCACTGAGACCAGTATGGTGAGATCTGTGTTCTCTAGATCTGGTGTGCAGAATGATCCCTGAACACAGTCGCACACAACACAACGACACACGATACACATTTATTTTACGTTTGGAACATGTCATCTGCCTACCACCATTCCCCAGTTACCATGGTAACACGTACAAAAGAAACACCAGAAATTAAGCATCTTTTATGAAGTCATAGTCTATATAAATAGCAACACTTTACAAAAACACAAGAAAAATAGACTAAATATTTAAAATTGATCATTGCAGTCTTCTTGATTTCTTTTAAAAAAAGGCTTTTTACATTTCATTGTATTTGTTTTTACATAATTATGTATAAAATCTATATTTTTGCAGTTTCCATCTATGATCTATGACTACAATAAAAACAAGTTTACCTGGCATAATTTTGCTATATTATCCATCATTTAAAGAAAAAATCAGGAGAACGAGATGGGAACATTATCTAACAAAGTTAAGTGATGTCATCTAGACATACTAAAATATATATATTTTTTATATTTATTTATTTGTTTATTTAGATATTTATGTATATTTGAATCTGTCCAGAGGACCTGACTTAACTTTCTTAGATTTTTCTACCTGGGTTATTAAGTGTGCATCATAATGGCAGCAATAATAAACAAAAGACTCCATAATAACCTCCCAAGAAGAATTTGCAAGAGAAAATGAGACGCAACATAAATGAGCAAACAGGAACAAGCTACACACATGAGTATGTGAAGGAGATAAAATATGCAATCATAACAAAAAATAGTACTTGGCATGATAATAGTGGTATGCATTCTCATGTTCAATACAACACTTTTCTGCTTTCTGCAATTTCAACATGAATGTTGGAAGTGGTAGCTGCACATCATGGAGGAGCATCAACTAGAGGTGACATTGTTCTTGTTGCGGGAGATCAGTCTTTGTTTTGTCACATAGAACACATCATTTGTCCCTATGATCTGCAGCTAGATAAATACATGATAAATAATACATGATAAATAAATAAATAAACAGCTAGCTCCTATAAATGTTTCTTTATTTGTTTTTGTCGGAAAAGGAGTCATTTGTATTTGTGTGTGTTGACATTGTATAAACCTTCCTATTGATTCTGAAGCATCTTGTTAAAAAAAAAAAACACTTTAAATGGTTTTACAGATATAGTGAAAATTTGAATCAGTTTAATCAACATTAGCATTATCAGGAATATCCTGTTTGCAAAAGTATAATACTTATAATATTAAATTAACTTTTGCTCAGTGGTTAGTCTCTTTTATTTTATTTTTGTATAAAGTACAAACTATAACGCAGCAAATACGATCTGCATTTTTGTGACGGTAGAAATGAAACACAAAACAACAAACACAGCAACACCAAAACATAAACAAATTGAGCTTAATTCAAGCATTTGTATTCTAATCTCTAAAGAACAAGTGATACATTTATTACACCTAATAGCAGGTTTTATTGCCTCCAAGCAAAGTGCAGCCCTATTGTTAAAGGGCAGATGGAGCTGAAAAATGAGAGTTGTGAGAGATGTTGTCAGAAGCTGCACCTGCACACCGAGCTGAATAATGCACTCAGACCACAAGGACACCTGCTGTAGCCCGTGCATCTGGGCAGCACGGACACAAACACACACACTTATGCACAGACAGAAGGAGAGAGCCATGGGCTTGGATAAAATACAAATTCAAGCGCAAAACATGTAAAAACAGACGAGCTCTAAAAACGACACAGATGTTTATGAAAGCGCGCATGTAAAGATACGTTCGCACACACCTGCTGTGTAGAGATAAATGCTTCTAATTGGAGGTTGGAGGCAAAATTGCAAATCATCTGTCGCACGGAGAGGAAGACAATTTTATTTCAACATAACTCGTCACTTGCTTAATTTCTGTGGTGAGCAGGAGTCCTCATCCAGTGTGTGTGCAACCCACATTAAAAGCTTATTCTCTAAAGAGGAGAACAACAGGGAGCAAACAGTTTGTTTGATCGAAACAGACCCTCGATACTTGGCACAACTTCACAATTATGTAGCTGGTATTTAGCAATGTTGTTGGATACAACTGGAACGGTAAACAAGCTTATTTTACCCATTTCCTTTTAAAGGAAATCATGTCATGTCAGCTGGAAGCAAAACAACATCTCCAAAGTGATCGCAGATTCAATTATTGATAGCTTTCACCGTTGAGAAGTCATTGCTTGGTTGTCGAGCACAAAACAAACACTGGATGAGGGAAGGGAGGAGGATCTTTCATAGTTTCTCTGTTGACAATTTCAAAGCAATTACATGAGAGTGAGCCTTGGTGAGGGACTGAGAGGAGGCTAAAGATGGTCTTATTGTTTCTCTAAGAAGATATTTAAGATGTTTTTTTCCAAGTTTGACAAAGGAGCAGAGATTTAGACGCAAAAAGTAAATTGAAATTAACAAAATAGCAATTGGTTACAATCAGACTTTTTTGCATAATTCTCCTCTCTGTGATTTTGGTGTTTGTCTGAAAGTGAAAAGTCCAGATCATCAATACTAGATGAGTGATATATTTGTACAGAGAAAGATCTGCTCGTCCGAACAAGGACATGTCTCAACTGGCATCCACAAAAAAAAACAAAAAAAAAAAAACATTTTATACCGTTCAACTGTGTTGCTCTGTTTAACTACATTAAATGCTACACTTAATTGTACTAATTCTCTGTAATATGTTATGTTACTTCACATGGACGCAGAGCTAAAACCTTATAGATAATGAATATGTGTTGTTAAGGAGATGATTGACCTTAACTAACTTTGCCTACAAGCTCTCACTGTAGTATAACGAGTAAAACAAAATCACAACACAGATTAATGTCCAATGTTGTACAAAGCACTTTAAATTTAATATTGTTTAATGCATTGTTTGTAAAAGTTAAAACCTTCAAACCATCAAACATTCCACAATAAACCAATACAGAAGGAGTTAAATATTTGGTGTTTATAGAACTACACATATATAAAGACACTCAGATACTTATAAAGACTTTAATTCTGCCTTTGGAACAACACCAGGGCTTAATATGAGCTGAATCCTGCTGGAACAGGATCCGGGAACTCTATTATTTTGACCTATAGCATTCCAGTAAACGTTTTCTTGGATCCGGCAACTCTCAGGTTTACTAATAATAAAGTTATGAACACATTAGACTGCCTTGAATGAAAAAAAAACTATATTGAATATGTAATTTAAAAATAATTACATGAACACTAATTTTAAACATTATAACGTTCCTGGAGAAACTTAGACGTGACTATTTTAGAGTTCCGTCAGGCATTTTGAATGAGAAAAACAGCATCTTTGTTTGTGATATACATCACCATGATAACCTGAAATGCCAATAAAAGTAATATAACACATCATAGTGCCGAGCCGGTCGTTTTGATACAACATTTGGGGGGGTACACGTTGCAGTTTGGACTGCATTAAAGTTGACAGAATAGTAAGATTTTGTCACAAAATGCTGGTGCTGGTGAACTCAGTGGTGCAGGCAAGCAGATGAAGACTCAGGATAATTATATAAAATAAATAATCTATTAACAAAACAAAAGAGTTGACAGGGCAGCCATACAAACATGGAATGATCAGGAAGTACTACCATAACAGACAGGTCATCACCAGCGGACAGAAGACAATGCCAGGACAAGTTGTGAGACAAACACACCGGCTTAAATAAAGGGAAACACCAATTAGACAAAGATGAGACATGTGAATAATCACAGATGCCAAAGACAGAGACTGAGGATGCAGTACATAAACACGACACAAGATGGAGTCGGATACTTAAGGAAACACAAACCCTATGAAGATAGAAACAGAGGAGCAGGTGGACACAGAGATAAACAACATCAGATCTAGACACCAAGGAACATAAACCACAACTCCTCTAGATATAAAGTTAAGAAACCCTTGTCATGTGGATAATAATATGTAGTTGACTTTCTAGGCAGTCACCAATAACAGCCACTAACAGTAAGAGCTTCCTAAAATCATATAAGAGCTGCCTCTTCTAGTGAGCATTTCCATTTCAACCCTTACAATATATATATATATATATATATATATATATATATATATATATATATATATATATATATAATAGTAATACTAATAATAATAATCAGCCCCTGAAAGATCAGTCATGTGCAATTTATTTAAAAACACAAAAGTACAAATAAACAGCACAACTAAATAGCAAATCAATTTTACAGTTTAAGTTGGTCATTAATAAAATGTTGATTATTTATTAAAAATACAAGGGAAATATTTGACGGGTTATGTACAACACATATCAAAACAACAGAGCCAATTTGTCAGTGATCAAAATGTCCAAAAGACAGTCCAATTTAATTTCATTAAAAACAAAAAAAGGCTTCTCATTGTACAATTAATCAAACAAGACTTGAAGCACATGGAGGCAGTGGCAGGAGCGAGTCGTGTGGGTGAGAGCTGAGCTAACCAGCCTGTTGTACCCGGGCAGATGCCGAGAATGACAAGGAGAGAGATCTTGGTCAGGCCATGTCTTGTTGCTCTCCAAAATATTGTGTCAAGTGTTTACAAATGTAGGTAAACATAAATGTTTAACAACCTATTAAATACACCAACATGCAGAAAATGACATATACTGTACTTTATTCAAAGTTTTCTGGGGGAGGAGCAAATTACACCCCCCCCCCCCCCCCCCACCCCCCACCCCCATTTGTGTTTCAGGATTGTTTGGTTTACAAATTAAAAACTGCTCATAGGTAATTAAAATGTGTTGTTTATGAGGTTTGATCTTAACTAACACTGCACTTGACTGCAAGCTCTCACTGTAGAATGACAAGTAAAACAAAATCACATTACTGATTAATGTCCAATATTGTTTATAAAATAATTCAAATTTAATCTTGTTTTATACATTGTAAATGTTAAATTATTTACATTTTTTATTACATTTTTTACAACCTTTACAACCTTTACGATCTTTAAAGATCTTTGCACAAGAAACCAGTACAGAAGTTTTGGTCTTTAAATAACTATGTAGATATAAAGACACTAGGAGGTTTATAAAGACTTTTAGTCCCATTTGGAGCAACATGTTAGCATCATCTGCAGTTCCAGAAACAAACGTGAGTGCACATGTGGTCCATGGTCATCACAGTCATGCCACTAATGGTCCTGACATCTCCAAAAACCTGATTCTTCACCAAAGAGAATAGAAGACATAGTTTGAACTGTGTGTGTTGTGGATCTTTGCCTTAATATTTAAATATTTTTTTTTTTAAAGTGACAGAAACATTCAGAGGAAGGAGTCACTGGGACCTTTACTCATTTGAAAGAGACATCTAATCTGTTTTGAAAATGTAAAATAATAATGTTTTTAAAAAAGCAAGCAGGCAATCACAATATTCACTTAGCTTTATCATAAAATATTTAATGGTGCAGTGTTAGAAAAATGTTTATTACATTTGACTGAACAGCTCATGTTTACTGCATGTAAAAAACTAATAACATACTTCCCTTTAGATCACTTGAATTACTCTAATGAGCTAAAAAAAATGCATATTGACCAAATATTTCACATGTAATTATATATAGAAAATGTTAACATGTAATTACCCAATATGTTCAAAACCACACGGAAAATGCAAAATATGTTTTTTTTTTTCCACATGTGAATGATTTTTCTTTGTTGTTACAAATCCACATGGGGAACATGTGTTTAACATGTGCTCCATAAAAATGCGTTACCATAATAATTAAACATATGAAAGGTGACGAACAAAAACTGTCAATTTCCACAAAGACCCTACTATAAAGTTAAATACATAAATACATATTATAAGCACACAGTTATCAAAACTGCAATTAGCTACAGTACAGTTTAAAATTTAAACACAAATAAATAATTAACACAAATAATTACAGGAACAGCGTGCTGGTCCCATGTGGTCCAAAGGCACCTTTTGTGTTTATTTTTCCCCTTTGTCCTTTTTACGTTTTTGTATTTCTTTGTATCTATTGTTGTTGTTGTTGTTGTTGTTGTTGTTGTTGTTTTGTAATAGCAGGAGGGATTTAGTGATTGTTTTACACCTTTCTGATGCGACCTGGGCTCAAACCTGCAGCCTCAGGATTACAGGTCTGTATGTGCTGATCTCTTTGTTTCTATACATCTTCATCATTTATTTATCCAAAAGGTCACATATAACAAATATTACACAACATAGCAATAGCTTGTTTTAAAATAAAACAAGTAAAACCACACTTAATGTAAATTTAAGATTTATGGTTGCAAGTCATCTTAAATATATTTTAAATTGGTAAAACTTTGCCCCCAATTCCACTCATGCAGGTATTATTTCAACAAGACATTTAGACTATGTCTTTATAAAATAAATAAATACATGAAATCCCTGATAACAGAACTGCCATTGATGCCTGATCTTGTCCTTGAAATCACTGGAGCAAGCAGAGACTATTTTGTGCAAAGCTGATGTCTTTTCAATATTCTGACAATAAAATTATACATTTCAGACAAATCAGAAGATTACTGGTAATTGTAACATATTTGAGTTTCAGCTGCATGTCCCCCACATGATCTAGAAACAGATGACACTTTTTTAAATTTATTTATTTTTTTATGTCAGCTGCTACCTTCTTCTGGGGTCGCCACAGTGAACTAACTCATGTCTTCGAAATTGATTTTTTTAGGCCAGACCCACTTTCTGACACAACCACAGACCACCGAGCAACCACAGTCCTCTGTGTGGAGCAGAGGGCTGCCATCTAGGGCACCTGGGGGAGCAGATGGTGGGGGGTAAAGGCCTTGCTCAAGGGTCCAGAGTGAACAAATGAAGTAGGAGGCAGGTGTGGGTGTCTCACCTTTCCCACCCACATTTTGACGTTGTCGACCCAGGGAATTGAACTGGCAACCTTCCAATCCCATGTCCACCTTCTCTAAGCCCCCACTCGTCAAACAGCTAGCACATATCTTTTGGAAAAACTTCAGTTCAGATATAGAGAGATGTCTTTTTTTTTTTTTTTTTTTTGAATGGCAGCAAATAAACATGTTTGTTTGTGTTCAGGTATCGGACCACCTTCTGTTCTCAGTTTTACCACTTGATCAGCCTACAAGATAGCCGGAGGAATAAATGAATAAAGCTAATCCAACAACGGTGCAAAGGTCCTACCATGCTCTGGTGCCCTGGAAGAGGAGTGTTTCTGGCTGGTCGTGCTGATGAGTTTCAGTCTGAAACAGAAACTCCTGCCTGTGAAATTTTATTTAAAAAAAAAGACAAGAAATGGGGACTTTTTGCTGAGCAACAGAGCGAACATATGTGCATATATAAATATGGCTTTGGTATGTACTACTGTATGTATACATGGTTTCACAACGCAACTTATTTGGAGCTAAATCTGCGTAACTTAACAGACTTTCTTGTGTCTAAATGCCGACAGACTAAGAGGGGGGAAAGTAAAGTTCTTCATTTATTATTATACGTGATTTCATTTGGAAAGGAGTCTCATCGTTAACAGGTTTTTGCTTGATTCTGCTTTTTATCCACAATCAAGTGTGTAAGTAAAATAGGTCAAAACAAATCTCTTGAGGAGTGAGAAAACAGCAACAGATAAAATATTAAAATAAATGATTGTAATACAACAAAACTGTTTTATGTTATTTGAGAAAACCAGTACAGAATACAGAAAGTCCCTTCAGCAACAATTTTCCATTTCAGCACTCAAAACCAACATGGCAAGACACAATTAAAGCCCTAGCAAATTAGGGCACAGTTAGCGGTAGCAGCATGTCAACATAGCCCAGGATGGGGGCTACGAGCGACATAACTGAGATACTGTGCCTACATGTTGGAAACAGACTAATAGGAAGCAATTTGGGGTTGGCCCAAGATTTAATTACTGTCCCCACCTCTCCTGTTCAATGAGGCCTGGGGCCCCCTGGGAGCAGCCTATTTCAGTCAGGTGATGGAGAGCCGTGTCCAGGAGTGGATGATGAAATTGTCTGAAGCAATCTGCTTTTTTGCTCTTATGATTGTCCCCAAAGACAAAATGAGCTGACCAGAGGATTTATTTCCTTTTATGAGCCAGTTTCCCAAGCAAATCTCTCCATCATGATCATTTGGAGGTGGTAGAGTGTTTTGTTTGCTGAAGATGGCGCCTGATTAATGTTTAGTCAGGACAACTGGACTGAAATTGAGATGCTGTAGTAAACTCTACTAGTGAAAGAGGGTACATTTATAACCCTTAAAACAATCGGCAAATAGACATGTACAAACTGTGAAGTTGTTTATTCTCTTTCCTAAGTCCCTTGTCAAAATATTCAGCCATAAAAAGACACCCTGTTCAAAGCTGAAAATGTTATTAGTAGATCAGTGGTATAT
>NC_056500.1:6438789-6442548 GCF_014905685.2 Nematolebias whitei
ACCACCAGAATAACCGAGTAACATGACCTCCATTTATTACAAAGAATGTGCCAAGCAGTTGAGCAGTTACATGGCAACCAGCATTAAGCCTATAAAACCAGGTAAACGCTAAAGCAGAATAATATTAAATAAGCTGTTTTTATTGTACTTTGACATGCTCATTTACATACAAAAAACATTTCATGGAAAAAAAATAAATATCAAGAACTAATAATGCACAAATGTGCAAACTTATTCTAAGGCATGCTTATTTTGAAAACAGAACACTACACGGAATATAACTTTGCCATTTCTGTTTTTACACACAAAACATGTCCTCATGTCCTCTCTTTCTGCATCCATATATCTCCTCTTTGTCTTTTTCCTGGCAGCTGCATTTCTAACATCCTTCTACCAATCCCACTGTCCCTCTTCTGGACATGTCCAAACCATCTCAGTCTGGTCTCTCTGACTTTATCTCCCAGTTGTTCAGCCTGTGCTGTACCTCTGATGATCTCATTCCTAATCGTATCCATCCTTGTCACTCCTAAGGAGAATCTCAGCATCTTCATTTATGCCACTTCCAGTTTGTGCTCCTGTCTTTTTGGCAATGCCACTGTCTCCAGACCATACAGCATACCTGGTCTTGCAACTTGTAACCTTTCTTTTGACCTTTGCTGACACCATTTTGTCACTCCTGAAATCACTCCTGAAACTTTTCTCCATCCACTCCCTCCTGCCTGGACTCTCTTTTTCACCTCTTTACCACATTCCCCATTTTCCTGGACAGTGGACCCTAAGTACCGGTACTTGATATATAAGTTTCACCAAACAGTTAAATCTCTGTCATTTCTCAATCCAACATGGTCTTATTCTAGTACTGTACTTCGGCATGGAAGATTGTCAAAAATCTGCATTTCTTAAATAAATCCTCCATCTTATTTCTAAATTTCTAAATCAATATAAAGAAATAGAAAGGTCACTGAAAATCCAAAGAAAATTAAACACAAAAATTGAATACGCTAGTCATGTAGATGGTCATATTTTGAAGATCTCCCTAGCACACACATATTTGGAATCTTTATCTTTTATGTTTGAACAACATCAAATATAAGCAAGTTTACAATATGTCTTAAACACTGATTAAAAGTAGAGAATAAAAGCAAAGATGACTCTCCTGCCCTTCCACAGATCTTCAAGCATCTTGCACAGAAAGGTATTGTAGATAAATCCATGCCATACAACTAACACATTGTTTGTTATAATTAAACTCTACTATCCCCAGTGGATAGTGAAAGAGACTTCAGTCAGTAAAACATGTCACAAACTCCCACAGGGTTGTTTGTATTGTCAGTGATGGTTTATCAATGCCATGGATCTTAATCTGTCTTTCTTTTGTTGGCAGACTCGTGTCCCCAGGCCTTTTTTGCATTGACCTTTACCAACGAGTACCACAGAGTGCACAAATGCATGACTACAGATGTTAGAAGAGTTTGTCTTTAAATCTCCATGGAAATTAGGCTGAACACAAATGCTTTGCCTCTTATATCCACTTTAATGGTTTTTTAATGAAATCGTTAAAGGGACCCTTTAAATGTTGCAATTACCTGTAAAACTTTAATGTTCAGACAATGAGCAACTTCAAACATTTTGGCATTATTATCTAATGAGTGACCTTTGGAGGACATGAGTACACATTTAAAACTGAATATAAATGAAGCAGCATGAATCAAAAGTGTGCATCATAAAGAAATAAAAAAGATAACATAGTAACTTTTAATAGGTTTAAGCACAGTTCAAATTATACACATTCCATATATTCCCTCAGAACATAGTAATGGCAGCAGTATTATATATAAAAAAGGGAATCATTTGATCAACATCATAAAGTTACCTTTCTGAGGGGATCACCTAATTCTTCATAAATCTTTGGCACCAGAGGTTAGTGAGAGGTGAGTGTTTCTTTTTCTTTAAAATAAGAATGGACTTGTGCATGTCTCCAATGGCACTTAAGGTGATCAGGTCCTGGAATATACTGTGTGCATTGAAAACACTTCCTGTCCAGTGTCCTCTTAATTCATCATCACTTTTATAATGTCTAAAAGAAATATGCTGCTGTAAGTATCATCTTTCATGGGTGTGACAGGCAAAGTTCAACGTTTGTTCTGGAGCCACAGAGTTCCTTTGGTTTCTGTGGTTTGACTCTACAAGAAAATGAAACCAGCAGATATTTAATTTTTTCTCTAATGAGAGGACAAAATGATGAGATTTGAGAGAGGAGAGGAAACAAGAAATACTTTTACGTTAGAGTTTTATATCAATAATAATAAATAAATAAAACATTTATCTGTTTTTCCAGGTGGAGCAATAAATCACTTGTTTCCCTACTGATTTATAATAAGGGCTTTTTGGATCACTTATTTTTGATTTTGGTCGCTGTTTTCTATTATTTGGCTTTGTCCCCCTGTAAAAATGTTTTATTTTTTTTTATGTAATGGTCCTATCAAAATATAATTTTCTCATTTATGATTGATCCCCATCTAAATCGACACCTGTCCATTCTTAAATAATGTAAAATTACCTGCAACGTCCCCTCAGTGAGGACCGAACTCTGCAAAAAGGCCTTTTCTTACTTCACTCCTGTTTCCTGGAGTATCTTGCAAAAATATCTGAAGCTGTCTTCTTTGACCTCTCTGAGGGATTTTAAACAATTGTTAAGTTCAATGTAAAACGCAATGCATACATTCATGTTTTTAGTATTTTACTTTGTTTCATAACGTAGCTTGATTTTATTTTGTTTTATATTATTTACATTTTGTTTTATATGCATTTTTATGGTTGTTTATTGTATTGTGTACCTTATCTGTGGTTTTGTTTAAAACAGGTCTCTTGAAAATGAGTCCTCGTGACTCAGTGAGACTAACCTGTATAACCTGTATGGAGCAGCAAAGTCCATGCTCAAAATTCCAGGTATACAATCCAACATTTTTCAGTCAGTCCATCTGAACAGTTTATTTATTTATTTATTTTTTTTCATGCTGAAACGTTTTGCCTCTGATCCAGAAGACCATCAGTCAAGGAAACACAACAAAACTGATTCTTCCCCCAACAGCTTACTCCAAAGTGGAACAAACCAGTTCTGCTTGTGATAAGATGGTCTCTTTGGTACGCCCCCTCCTCCATTGCCGGCCCTCTTCCTTGTTGACAGTCTTGTCAAACTGGTTGACAAGACCTCCTGTATGGAGCAGGTTTCTTACGCAACCAAATCAGGTCTTATTGGGAATCAAACATGCAATTTCCAGGTAACAAATCAGCTGCTCTACCGCTTTGCCACAGCCACCCCCTTTACCTCGAATAATGTATGTTTGTATATATGTATATATGTGCTGTTTGTATGTATGTATTGTTTGTATGTATGTACTGTTTTTATGTATGTACTGTATGTTTTTTTTTTTAATACCTTTATTTTACCAGGAAAATATCCATTGAGAATTATCAATCTCTTTTACAAGGATGTCATGTAACATGTATGTATGCACTGTTTGTATGTATTGTAGGGGTTCAAGCAACATTTCTTAAATCCTACAGTATGTACAGTATGTATGTACTGTTTGTATTAGCAGCGTGCCTTTGTTTTGCCCCTAATGCACAACTACAAGTGCATTAAAAATAAATAAACAAAAAATAAAATAATAAAAATAATAAAAAACAAAGGGATACTATTTAACTAATTAAAAAAAAAAAAATATATATATATATATATATATATATATATATATA
>NC_056500.1:6442648-6446945 GCF_014905685.2 Nematolebias whitei
AAGTACTTTGTTCTTATTCCAATTTTTTTTTCCCCAGAACAACCTTTGCTATACAGCACCCAAATATTAATTCAACTTTTATTTATACAGGTTAGTCTCGTTGAGTCAGGAGGACTCATTTACAAGAGAGACCTGCTTTAACATGACACTTTCATCCACCATACAAGAACAAGGCTGTTTCTCTGAACATTTATTTGGAATAAGAACAAAGTACTTTGTACTCCACAATAACAAGGTTAAACTGTCACCAATTTGAGGCTTACCAACCAGTCTCCTGTGACTAAAACAGAATTGCTTTTCTTTTATTTGTTGTTTAATTGTGTTACTCAAAAAAATACAAAAGCTAGAAAAATAAAAACATTTTGTTGTGATTAATTTTCTCAGACAAGGTAATGAAATTGTTGAAATTGAAAAGTGTGCCAGCTAAACACAATAAGTGTCATAACACCTAAAGACATCATACTGCAAGATGATGGCAAATCCTAAATGCCGTCCAACTCCAGTTACTTCCCTGAAAGAACTTCATCTCCTCTTGACATAACAGTAAACTGGAACTGCCACAAGTGGATTACCATTTTTCCTTACTGTATAGGCATGATCAGAGAAATACTGTCAGGGCAACACAGTAATAAGGTAGTTTCGGTGCACATCACTTGGGTGCATATGCGTTCAGGCAGTGAGTCCCCAGTTTATTTCTGACAGGCCTGGAACTTCCCTGCATGTCATTCTCTTCATTTTGTCCTCCACAATTCTCCACTCTCTTTTCTCTTGTTCCTCTGTTCTATACACATAAATAAACACTTCCCCCATTACAAAAAAAAAAAAAAAAGAATAAAAAAAAAAAAAACATGAAAACCAAAAAAGAGAAAATCCTAAATAAAATGCACAAGACCATGTTTATGTTCACAACATTACAACACAGATGCAATAAGCAATGTATCTGCTTTCCCCTGAAGGAAATAGTGATAAAATAATTAAACGTGAATTCATTCACACTGATGTATGATGACAACAGCTTAAAAATAGCAATATGCTTCAAGGGGAATTTCATTTTTGTCTGAATAGGTTGGAATAGCATGACCAGACCACACACAACCTGAGTCTCTGGAATGTCTAGCAACATTTAGTGGACTTCTTAATTTCTGAGCAACATTTTTTTTTTTTTTTCTCAAAATAGTCAGTATTCTCAAGTGTCTCAAATCCATCTTGAGACATTCTCAGTTTTGTTGCAGACCTCTCCAAATGAAAATTATAGTTGTGCTGAAGGGAAAAATTGAATAAAAAGATCAGAAAAAAATGCACTTAGTTGTTTCTTATAACTAAGTGATTATCACATTTCCTGACCCGTCATCTTAAAGTCTTTCATCCCTGACGAATGACGAGAATTACCATATCATGATTGATTAGTTGTTGTACCCAGAGTAGTGTAGACTGACAAGGAGAGACTGAACAATTTAATAAAAAAAGTAAGTGCACATTTATTTACAGTGCCCAGGGGTAATATATTATCTGTCTGCTTCACATGTATGGAGAGGAGGGTGCAGGATACCAGATGGGTATGTCATTCGAGATGGGTGAGTATGAAGAGTTAGAGCGTAAGGACGGGGATCCAGAATCTGATTCAAAGATGTTGTTGTGGGCTGACAGTGAAGTGCTGATGGTGTTCAGGGCAAGGTTCCACAAAGGGGTTGTACTTTGCAGACACACTGTCAGAGTTTCCACAGAGAGGAGCCATGGAGACAGGCCTAGAAAGCACAAGGAAATATGGAGGTTGGTCATAATCTTAGATAAGACTTTCAGGGCTGTCACTAGGTAGTTACCAGTTGGTAGCATAATGTTCCAGCAGGGGAGATCTGGACCAAATGTCCTAAAATAGTCCAAGATCTCATCAGCCAAGATCAGAGCATAAGATCAGCTTGTATTCATTTGGTTCTACCTTGTCACTCAGGAGCTGAAAAGAGTTAGTTACATAAATATGTCTGTCACAATAACAAATTGGGCTGAGCGATTGTCACAGAAATAATTTCAATAAACACTAATATTGTTGGACATTTAACAATAAGGAGCAATTAGTGTCTAATTTAAGAAGAAATGTTGTTTAATTTGTTTTGAGTGTAGTACTTTTTTGGACCACCGGATGGCAGTATGACTGTTTGAACAGAAGGAGCCAGCCGCGTGTCAGAAAAATGGGAGGGAGGCCCCTTGACGTGACATGGGCTTCTCTTTCCTTTTTTTTTCAGTTCTCAAAATGGCGGATGCTCGGTGTGGTTTGAGCTCTTTAGCGTAGCATTTTTCACACAACACTTTTAATAAAAATATCAGTAAACAAGTCCTCAGCTTCTTTTTGCATAGAAAAACAACGTTTTACACAGAGGCACGGGTTTCAACCGTGAATTTTGGATCTTCTCCAATACAGATTTGCTCTTTTTTTTTTTTTTTCCCCGGAGTAGGCCTGTTAGCTTAGCCTGTGTCTTAGATTCTCAGCTTAGCTGCTTTTAACCATCAAAAAATGTGATTTTGAATGGTTAAAAAGGATTTTAAAGAAAAAAGAGAAATGGACGGGTCAGTGAAGAGCACCAGAGTTGAGCCTTTTGTCAACCAGTGTCTTCAGTAGAAAGAGAGAGACATGAAGAAATGATAAAGCCGATAAATGAAAATGAGGTCACTAATTTTCAATCATGCGATTAAGTGATTTATTGTTTAGGCCTATACAGAAAAACACTGGAATCCCACATGTCATCAGAAGTGACGTGTTTTGCCATCTTTGCTTAGTGAAAGAAACTGAAGGGCCGCATGCTCTATTGTCCATTTATGCTACGTAGGTAATTTGGTTGCATATTTTTGAACAGATTGATGTTGGAAAAAAATAATAAAAACTATTCTGGCAGAGTGATACAAGGAATTTCACTCAAACCGTAAATCTTAATGTGCGCATTGTATTGCACTGTCATAGAAAAGACGGATAAAATGTTCCTACTGTTGTTGGAATGAATTATCAAAATGAGATGAGGATCAGAGATCAGGCAACCACAAATGCACAAAAACGAATGACAAATTGTGCTAACGAGCATCTCACGGACTGTTGTCATGTCAACAGATTTCAAAGATGAGAACAGTTGCTAATTTATAATCAGACACGTCTGAGGTGATATTTGGCCCTATTTTTGGCAAAACATCGTCCAGTCAACTGGATGACACAATGATGCATCGAGTGAAACCACAGTTTGGAGTCTGGACTAATTATCACATCCATCAGTTTTTAACAATCTAGCACTCATTACTTGAGACACAGCATCTGGAGGCAATCAAGCTTACAGCACAACTTCTTCATATGATGTATTCATCGTAGACTTCACAAGTTCAGGCTTTTGGAATATAAGCTGGGTTCAGAATGTGACTGTCAAAATCATCGCTTTCACTCAATTCCTATAATGTGTGTGGTACATTATGAACAGTGTTTTTTTTTTTGTTTTTTTTGAGTAAACAGGAACACAGTATGTGGGTGCAATGTGAGTTCATGTTTTTATATTTTTTCTTGGGATGCAAGATGGCTAAAATGTGAGGATGTGTTAGAACTACTCTGTTATTTATTGTCTGTTAAACTGTCTCAAAAAGAGTCATGTTTCTGTTCTGGTGACAGTTTGCTGCCATTTTGGTAGTTTTACAATGAAGTAAAGTTTGTGAAACTATGTTAAAAAAATACATTTGTTGATTTATTATCCACTGATTTATTTCTTGAAATGCAACACTTTACTTACTTATTTATATATTTCATTATTTTTTTAATTTATTTAATCATGGTGCTGAAGGCAAAACATAATGGGTCTGCCATGTAACAGCTGGAGTGTGCATTGTAGTTGAACACTCCCCTGAGGGTGACATGGTTTGAACATAATGCACAAAAAATATAAAAATAAAATGATCAGGAGATACATTTTAAAATGTAACTCAAACATTTAGTAAGTATCAATGTAACAGTGCTTAAAAGTTGGAAACCTGAATGGTGGCATAAACAAATCTACTCCCATTTTTGTTTGCAAATATCTCTTTTGTACATTTGAGCTACTTAAAAAAAACATTAATAAAAATAAAATCAAACATAGAATAACAAAGGTCTTGTTAAACTTATAAATATACATATCGGTGTGTGTGTGTGTGTGCTACCCAGTGGCGACTGGACAATAAAGGGCGCTAGGGCACCGCCCCACCACTCACCACATTACTTTGAACAAGATATAAATAAATTAAATACAGATGAAATAATAAAATAAACATTATTTTTAAACATGTGTGTATA
>NC_056500.1:6447045-6448926 GCF_014905685.2 Nematolebias whitei
TTTTTTTTTTTTTTTTTTTTTTTTTTAATAGGATAGAAAGAAAGAAAAGACAAAGTAAGACTCCAAAATATAAGAAATATACACAAAGAGAGCACACGTCAAAACACCCGGCCACTGTCTGTTCACCTGCAAAGAACATGACAAAACACAGCAACAAAATACATATGTATAAAGAACTTAAAATATTCATGGCTTTGCAGTAAGTTTCCATAAATATATATACCCATACCTACGCCTATATACATACATACATACATACATACACATGAATATACACTCACATACATATCTATATATCTACATATAAAGCCTACATAAACATCCCTGCTTCTATTTGTGTGTGGTTGTGAGCATGCATAAGTGTATAAGGCTTCTCTAATAGAACATTTATTAGTAACTGTGAAGCAGCAGAGACCCGACCCCCAAGACCAGAGGCAGACGAAAAAGGGGGGACCAGAGCCCAAGACCCCAGGAGGGACCCCGACCGCGGAGCCCCCAGAGCCACCCACACAGGGCGAACCACTCACCCACCCCCCCAGAAGGGACCACAGGGGAGAACCGGAAGATCCCCACCAGCAACCACATACAGTGACCCCCCGGGGCCAACAGCGACAAACTCATAGGCCTCCGTCGGCACCCGCCGCACCGATGTAGGTCCAGGTCCAGGCACCGAGGCCCGGGCACCGAGGACTCACACCACCCAGGCCAAGGCCTGACAGGGCCAGAGGACCCGAGCCCCACCAGGCAGACACCAGGCCGAGCCGACACACGCCCAAGCGCCCAGCCCCCGATACCAAGGGCCCCAAGCGCGCCGGCAGGCAAGGGCACACCCCACCAGGGGGCCGCGCGATAGGGGCGCGATGCCAAGCACCCCCAGTTGTATCAAAGAGGGGGCAGTCCGAGTCTCGGCCTAACAAATACCCATTCATACACATACACAATCACACTATCCCAACCTCAATCTCACATTCATTCACTCAAAGACATACAATAACGATACATTTCATTCTTATTCCCGATACACACTCTATACCCCCCAGGTCCAAGACATGTACCCGCCCTCTACAGGGGGCAGCCCATGCCCAAACCCAGGAGGTAAACCCATTCATTCTTGAGCGGAGAAGAGCCAATACCCCAGACCCGGCCCAGGCCATGCCCCGCCGACAGGACACCCCCCCACCATGAAGAGGACACGCCACCGACCACCCCCACACACCGCCAACAACCAAGCACGCACCCCCAGCCGACCGCCCGCCAGGCCCCGGCAGCCACCCCGGCCAGCGGGCCAACCATGGCACCCAAAAGCCAAGCTCAGGGGGTCCAAACAACCCCAGGGAGAGCACAGCGCCAGCACCGCCCATGGCAACCCCCAGACCCTGAACCCCCACATAGTCCTGGTCAACACCCGACGGCCTGCCCTTCTCCCGGACCCCACCCCCGGAATGGCAGTCAGGGAACTAGGTGGGTAGGAAGAGGAGAAAAAATAAAAAAATTAAAAAATAAATAAATAAAAATAAGACCCCGACACATACACCCCCACCCCTAGATGTGCTGTTGATGTGTGTTGTTGTATAGTGCCATTAAAAAGGAAAGAAGAAGGAGCAAAGGCTGGCATGGTGCCAGTTTCCCCTCCACCCCAACTCTATCCAAACCCTAGTGTCTAAATGCAACCGTTGTAAGTGAGCACAGGCACAGGGGGTGAGAGTAAGGTCATCCCACCACCCATAGCCATGTGCCCACCTCAAATTCCTATATATGAATGTCATGAGGACGTTATGAATGAATGTCTAAGGTGTACAATAAAATTGAGTCCCAGGTGGCTATGGTCAACAAAGATGTAAAATTGTTGCAGCACACCCGAGCCCAAACAACCCTAAATGT
>NC_056500.1:6449026-6462215 GCF_014905685.2 Nematolebias whitei
AATTAAAAAAAAAAAAAAAAAAAAAATATATATATATATATATATATATATATATATATATATCCTCTTCCGTATAAAAGAACAGCATGTGTAATGTGAATAGGTCATATGTCGCAGCTTTTTTAAACCAGCACTCCTGCAAGGTCCAAAGAGTGGCTAGAGCTCTTTCAGAGGCGTTCACTGTTGTATTCTTTAGAAAATGGATGGAGGTAAATGGTTGTAATTCTGACCATGCATTTCTTTCTTTGAGATTTTTATTTTTTTTGGTCTGTCAGCTACATCTGAGTCAGAAATGTATTATTTTATTTAACAATTTGTGAAAATGTTGTAATTCTGACTGACTCATAAGCAGATTTGACACACACACAGTATGCATGTGTGTTTTTTTTATGCCAAAGGTGTAATGAAACTCCAACTTTTTCATCTTGACAGAAGTGTGGAAGGAGGGAGCGATATCTAAAACCCACAAAGTGGGTTGAACTGAGATATTAAAAGGGTTCCAATTCTCAGGAGGAGCGAGTTCAAACAAGAAGTTGAGCCACGCTGGACCCATTTCTACTACAGTCGCAAAATAAAATGCTGTCCTCCGCTTTTTCAAATCCACTTCCTCGTGTCGTTATCAGGTGAATTGACTCGGGCAGCGCTGTTTTTACTTCACACGGCTGTGACAATGGCCTCTTAGTGCTTGTTAAGAATTATTGCAGATCATGCTGTTATATCTCTGTCAGATCTATAAATAGTATCTTCTGACAAATTGAGGTTGCTCTTATCAGAAAATTGAGATTTCACAGCTCTGAGGGTGAGATGTGAAGTGACACATCAAAGGACTTTTTGGGTTGGTTGAGCCAGGCGGGTGGCTGATGGCAAAAGGGGAAATGCATCTCGCTCAGAAAAAAGGAAAGCCAGATTAATACGACGCTAGAGAAGCACTGCACGCTGTCAGCTAGTGACAACTGACACGAGTAATGTGAGAGTTGTCAGAAGAGTGTGGCAAGAGAGGAGATTTATTTCAGCAAACAAATTATAATACCTTCTTATACCATATTGAGAAATAATTTATTTTATCAGATAGAAGTGCAGTTATAAATTAGGATTTTTGCCTGGTTATCTGCTGATAAGTGAGTTTATGTCATTTAAAACATTACCATATGCTAACACAATACAGTTATTACTTTGTTTGACTTTCCTTAATCAACAATGGAGACTAAATACCCTGGTGCCTGCCTCACATAGCCTGGCACTTAATTAGTTTGCACAGAGAAAATCCCAGAACACACTTATCTGTTTTTACCCTGCTCCTATTTAAAGAGTTCCAGATTTTTCTTATTTGCTCACACTTTGTAAGTTCTTCCAGCAATCTTGCCTCCTGTGGCAGGCTCCTCTTGTGTGAGCACATGCTGACATCTGTCAGGTTGCGCTGCTCTTCCTGTTATCCATGACTGAAACTGCTCTCAGCTATCTTGCCATCTATAAAGGTTTAAGACACACCACCGACGCTCCAATCTTTCATTAAGAATCAATTTTATTTGTAGGCTAAGTAATGGATTCTATATCAAAATCTAGTTGATTTTTTTTTTAGGTCTTCTACTCCATCCAAAAACACTTAAAACGCAAAACACACAAATCTTGCAGTTTTGTTAAACATTCACTTCTTCTAAATGCACTTTTCATTGCAAATTATGTTTCCCTGTGGGGCAGTACAGTGGCACAGTTGGTAGAACTGTTGCCTCTAAGCAAGAAGGTCGCCAGTTCAAATCCCAGCCCAGGACCTTTCTGGTGGAGTTTGCATGTTCTCTCCGTGCATATGTAGGTTTTCTCCGGGTACTCCAGTTTCCTCCCACAGACCAAAAACATGCATGATTGGTAACTCTAAATAGTCCCTAGGTGTGAGTGAGAAAGTGAATGTTTTTTTTGTTTTTTTTTTTGTCTCTGTGTCCCTCTGATGGACTGGAGAAGTGTCCAGAGTGTCCCTCGCCTCTCACATAGTGATAGCTGGATATGGACACCAGTGACTCCACAACCTGAAAAGGAATAAGCAGGTAAAGATAATGGATGGATGCCAGTTTCTCTGTGCCCATAGCAAAAAAAAAAAAAAAAAAGATACATAATCTAATAAGGTCAAGAACACAAAATATCTCCTAATCTGCTCCTGTTTCATTAAATATCTTTCAAAAAGATCTGAAGTTCTCGACCTTGACTTCTCTATGTGGCTTCAAACATCTAAGTTCATGGGAAAAACCAACGAAGAAATGTTTGTGTTTTTGAGTTTTCTACATCTTCTTACAACCTAGCTGTTTTTTGTTACATTCTATTTATACCATTTTATTTTTCCACTTGTTATTCTCAGTTTGTACGTGTCCTTTATGATTTGTGTGCATCCTTTTATAATTGGTTATTGTTGTATTTGCTGTCCACTGTTACCATCACTCTTTGTTAAAATCAGCTCTCTTGTAAATGAGTCCCAGAGGCTCAGTGGGATTAACCTGTATACATAAAGGTTAAATATAAGTATTCAACAAGAAGCATAATGAAACTAAGGAGGTCAAAATGTTTTCTCTTACACAACACATTGGCATGCCAACTGACTGAGACTGCCAGCCATACGATTGTGCCACGGACATTTGTTTTGCAAGCATACAATAAGGTGTTCATAGAAGTCTTTTGTATTATGCATAATACTTTATCATCTGCTCGTTCCACCTTAGATAAGAATTGGAAGTCTATTTGTGAATCAGCAGTAGTCCAGGATATCTATGCCCTCCTGTATTCACATTGACCAGTGGCTATACCCTCTGAGCAGATAGCACTGTAATCTGCGGTTTTCATCTTATTGGCTCTGCTGACGGGTCTGTCAAGCGTGTTCAAAATTGTTCAAGCAAAATATCAACCAAGGAAGTTGCCTGTGCCTTTACAATCTACAGTCGGGGCCAGAATCAACACTTCAGAGTTACACAGTGCTAGACGTTCACACGCATTCTCTGATTTCTATTCTAAATTGATGCATGAATAAGACCTAAATTATTACTACTTTTGATGTAAATTCACATTTTATTCACACATAAACAAGTGAAATCCTTTCCTGCACAGGATTCATATTAATTATGCTTATGCTCATATCACTGCTGCCATTCATGCCAGAGTTTTGACTAAGACCCCCATTTAATGAAAGGTTGTATGATAAATGATGAAATGACTAAGTATATACAGTATATTAAAAAAAAGAGGGGAAAACAAACGAGATGCAAAATGTCATGCAATATTGCAAGATTCTCTCTTTAAGTATTAGTTGAAAGTATGACATTTTGGCTTGTTTTCTTTAATTTTGACTGATAAGCATTTTGTATTGGATGATGGCAATTAGCTATGGTGGCCATCTTAAACTGAACTGACTTCAAAATTAAATCAGTTGTAGAAGCACATACACAATTTGATTTGTTAAAGTTTAAATATAATGAGTGGTTCATAAATACATGAATTAACAAATAAATTACAGATATGGGTAAGTCCAAAATGTTATATGGCACCAAAGCTTGATTAGGTATCGAGGTGACTTTTCTAATTATTTTCTGAAAGAATCAGAATCAGCTTCATTGTCATTGCACCAAAACGCAACAAAATTACATTTCAGTACAGCACGTCCGAGAGAAACATAAACAGACAAGGGGAGATGGAGGTGACTGAGGCCACAAGCCTCAAGAGACGCAGACATTTTTCAGATAAGGAAAAAGAAACGCAAGGGGGGAAAAAATCAAATATTTCACTGTGACCTAAACAGAACAGTGTGAAAGTTGAAAAAAAAAACAATAAAAAATGATCTCAGCGCATGAAACAGCAACATACTGTTGACATCATAACACATTTATGCATGAGGAGGGCAACGAGGGCAGTGAGTTGTCCGTGGACACTGCCAGAAAGTTCCATAGTCCTGATAAAGATGGCACAGTGTCTATGAGCCGGCTCAACTCTGACACAGATCCACAGATGACCTTGGGAGGGGAGCAATTCCAAACAGCAATTACAAACAGCCACATTTTGTGGTCACACTGCCGGACCAAGCTTGTAGTCTTCTCCAAGTTTGATTCCTTCTTGCCAGTGAATCCCAGGAGCCGCAAGTAGCCTGAGATTCTCATAAATTGCGTCCAGCTTACAGCTCAGCTCATGCAGTGTCTGAGTCTGAGAGCGTACCGCTCTGTACATTGTTTCATACAAGGCAGGCAGCCTTACAATTGCCAGAACCGCTGCCACCGTCTTCTGAGTTTGTCAATATGCCAGATACCTGCCAACTTCAAAAAGCAGAAATCTGGTTATCATAAATCCAATTATGTCCTTGCCTTCTATATCCTCAACAGACAATACGTACAGACACACCATCTTCCACTGCCCACAGGAATCCATAGTGTGTCCATCTGCGAGTGTCCCTTCATAACATGAGAACTTTCATTCGCCCTGTCTTCTCGTCAAGAAAAAAATATAAATTTTGTTGAGAGACCAGCTAACCAGATCCATAATTTACAATTTGGAGGATATGTAGTGAAAGGCTTGGACAGGAATCACAAGACGAAGAGCAAATCAGGAGGGAGGCAGAAGCAGGAGGGAAAAGCATATGTCATCATCGAGAGCAAGCAGGAAAGTTTCATTAAAATGTGTCTAGTAGATTATGAAATATCTTACTAAAAACATTTTTTTAAGAAGTTCTAAAATGTATATTGTAGAGCTCAAACAATATGTACATCAGCCTCAGGTATGACCGCACCAAACCATAAGTCAAAATCTGTAAAATCCAAAAGGTCAAAGTTAGATGTGTCAGTCATCTTGTTTTGTTTGTGCTATTGCAAATTAGACTTGGTACAATGTCACTGTGCGCAGTATTTGTTAAATCTTAACACTTGCCCCAACATAAATAAACCATCTATCCATCCATTATTTTTCACCCTATTCTTCCGTTTTTTTGGGTCACGGGATCACTATGGTGCCCATATCCAGCAGTCAATGGGCAAGAGGTGGTGGACACCCAGTCCATCACAGGGACACATGGAGACAAATGAGACACAATCATTAACTCTCTCACTCACACCTAGGGATAATTTAGAGTTACCAATCAGCCTAACATGCATGTTTTTGGTCTGTGGGAGGAAACCAGAGTACCTGGAGAAAACCCACACATGCACAGAGAGAACATGCAAACTCCACCCAGAAAAGCTCCCGGTCTGGATTTGATCTGGTGAACTTCTCACTGGCAGGTAGCTTTACCAGTTGTACCACTGTTCAGCTTAATATAATTAATCAACATAAATGGAATGGGGAAAAATTAATTGGGTTGACTTCAAACATAAATCAATTGTGTGTGTATATATAAATCCAATAGTAACTTTCTGCAGGTTGGTACCAGTCAGAAACATAAACCCATACACACACAGGCAAATAAATTAGCATTCAGCTTTACACAGCAAGGCATGCATTTAAAGTAAAGGCCCCATTTAGTTCTACATGATGATAGTTTATACCTTCACAAGTTTATAATGTTACAAAGTAAACAATTCTAATAATATCAAGCACATATTTTACTTTTTTTGTGTGTGTGTATACCCTCAGCTACTAGTTATTAATCAAAATGGTGTTGTTGTATTCAAAACATGCCGAGAAGCCAAATGCTTGGCACCAATGACTTTAAAGATAATGTCTAGAGGAGTCTTTGTGATCAGTGGTAATCAAACAGACATGGATTCACGCCAAACGGGCCAGCAGCCTAATGCTGATTAGAATTGGCTTAGACCTTGTTGAAATGGCCAGATTAATAACTGCAGGATAAAACTGACTAAAGCCACTCTATAAAAATTGAGTATTGAAGCGGAGGCAGCATAACGTCCTCTCTCTTGCTGCCCTTTTTCTCTCCGTATGCAGCTATTGTCTCCCACATATCTAGCTTCATTAACAGCCGGTGAGAGGCAGCGTTCTTTCATGCACCACAATGAATGTTCACAACATCTGGATTCCTATTTCTTTCCCTGCCCTCCTCAACTCTTTACTGTATTTTACATTGTTTTCCAAAGTCCCACAAAAGGTCACATTGTCTGGTCACTATGAATGGCTGTTTCACGCCCACCTCACATTACCAGGAAAAGTGGCGTTACAGTAAACCTACGGCCATATTCATCATAATTATGATTCCATGACAGGGTCGTCTCCTCTGCCTGAGATGCAGAGCTTGTAAAGGCTGCCTTTCTGCCAGCAGGTCTCTTGTTATGGAACCTGTAATTGGCTGATTGGCGGTTAGGAGAATGCACTGCTGTCTTGTGAATGTATGACCAATATGAGGCGAGTGTGGTCCCTAGGGCAGACAGGTACCTATTAAGGACCCCTTTCCTGCTCGACAGCTCATTGTCTATGTTATACACATCAAACCCTTACACGGTATTTCTCTCATACTTCAGTGCCTTTGCCCCTGCCATGCAGCAGTAAACTCAAACTTCTAAATTGTCTGTTGTTCTAAGAAAGTACACCCTGGCCCAGATTTTCCTGCTGCATGATGCTTTATTGCCCTGCTTGGGTGAATTGCTTTTCCTGCGAGTAGTTAGACAATGGCCCTCGAAATTGCTCATGTCCTTTAAAAAAAGTCAGTGTCAAGCAGCAGTAATTAAATTCCAGACTCTCTCTGCAGTGGATAATTCACCTCACCATTCATTTTGTCCATGTGCATCAACTCTCTTCACGTACACTGCACTTGGCACAGATGTTTGGCTTTCTGAGTCACAATTGCTCAAAGACCATTAAACAAAATTGTATTTAATATTTACCAAGGTGAGCATTTTCACTCAGTCTTTATGTAGCACAAGAGCTTTTGCCTTCATTACCATGCTGAATGGTCTGCAGGAGTAGAGGGTAAAGAGGGTAAATACTCCGTCTTTATGTCAAGATTATCTATGCAGCTTTTAGGCAGTGCTGGAAGCTCCCTTTGTTTAATAAAGGGTTGATTAATGAATGGAGCAACAAAGGTAGATGGGAGGATAGGGAGAAAGAAAGAAACAGAAATGGCAGATGCTCTGAGTGTTTCTAACTCCTCTTCACACATGGATATGTTGTAAAGTCTGTCTAGTTTTCCTTAAAGCCTGATTTCCCCATTTATTGTTCCCCCACTGACAGGAGGAAGAGCAGCTCAATATTGCATCATTCAGCCACACCTAAGGCCTTTTCTTTTCTTTCCTAAGCATCAAAGAAACCTGAAGCTTTTGGAAGGGATTTGTAATCACAAAGAGTGAATGGAGGACTCTTTTTTTCTCTCTGTAGAACCAGATATCTGTATCCACTGAATGCATGTTAAACCCACCAGATCAAAACAAAGGGTTTACTGCAAGACACAAGTACATCACAGACAACTCCTCAAGTTGATTTTTAATATTTTTCTGGTAGTGAACTAATTAATAACACACTAATACAAGTGCACTCTGAAAATTGTGTGAATTGTTGTTTTTATTCCAAGAAGAACTGGAACTTTTTGCTTTAACTTCACAACTTGTGTGTGTGTGTTGGTCTAAAGGCTAGGAGCTTAATTAATCTGAACAATATAATCAGATGTTTTTTAATTCATTAACTGATTTAAATCTCCAAACTAACAAACCTGGTGATTCCTTAGAACATAGTACTTGGTAGTCACAAATTATGTATGAGAGATAATTAGCTAAATGCTATTCCCCATGTTTTAGATGTAAACTTTCCTTTTTTTAATTTTTTTTTAAATTCCTAATTAAAGTGTTAAACAACCATAACATGTTTACTTAATTTCTTACTAGATTTGTTGTTGTTCACACTGAATATATGTGCTTTAACTATGTGACTGAGACACATTAAAAAAAAGACTCATGATTGACATGAGTGTCCAGCTTTCACTCACTTTGATTTTAACAACACACAATTTAAACATTGTATTCCGCTGCCAGCTAATTAGTTTCCTGTCGAGTTGTGAGATGCTGTAATTAAAATGCTTAAAAACACATAATCCTGATGAAGTAATCTTTGCTGGCTTTTTTTTTTTTTCTTGTTTTTTTTTAAATATATTTACAGTGAGAATGACACAATTTTATGTACATAAAACAAGACTGATTGCAGAATGTACACATTCTTACAATTGTGACATTCAAGGAGGAGGCTGTAAGTGAACAGGCTAGTATAAGTGTGTGTGGGATTAGTAAAACTCAAAGTAAAACTCAAACGTGTGCGTGTGTGGTGATACTAAAGTAAAGTGCTATGTATTGTCATCATTGTATGTTCCCATACAATGACAAAATTAGGTCTCTATATAGAGGAAGGGGTCCTCAGATCGTTGAATTTTGATTAGTATTTTTTTTTTCTGAAAGGGGCACCACTTGCTTCCCAGTTCTTAAGCAAGAAAAACATAAAATCAGTTTCAAGTTTACGTATTCTAGTGAGTTATTTTCGTATTAAGTTCAAATAGCATATATAATAAAAAATGCATGGATTCAAAGTACAATTTTGTGAAGTTTATTAACAATATTGGTAAATACAAGTGATCAAAAATGATGAGTACAGCTGAAAAATGAATAATGGCTTTAACTTGACAACACAAGAAGAGGTTATGGAATTATCTTCTAAATTTTAATATGGTGAATTATGAGGTTAGAAAGCAGAGTAAATTATCATCTATAAAGTTAACTAGAAGTGTTTTGGCTGGATGTGATTTGTCAATTTAGGAAGAACTTATTTTTAATTAATAATGATGAATTTTACTTAGACTGGACAGCTTCTTATCTTGAGCACCAGACACCAGCATAGAGAATGAGCAGCTTTTCCTAACGATTTGTAGTTCTAGTTCAACCACCCGAGGGTTACCAGGGACTCTCTTGAGATGAGTTAAGCGTCAAAGGTGGGATATCCCTCGATACTGGACATCAGCTGAAATCTGGAGTCGATAGTTAACTGGCTCCCGAGGGGTGAGTTGAAGCGCTTCCGGAGGACTGCGTTTTCTCCTTCTGGTGACAAGGAACCTTTTGGTGCTTCCTTGAAACAGGAGACAATTCTCTGGAACACTTGTCTCTTTTTCTGCATGGAACTTCTTATCTTCTGGAATAATGTTCAATTGCTTGATATTTCTTCTTCAAAAGCTTCCGCCAAGACTCACTAAAACTAAATGTCAGAATAACTTTCTCTGACTTAGAGGGCGTTACAATAGTGATGGTTGACCCAATCAAAACAGAAAGGGAGGACCTGTGTTTTAGGTCACTGCTCCATTTGAACTTTACCAACACAATTAAGAATAAAGGTTGTTGTTGTTTTTTTTGTTGTTGTTGTTTTATTTCTCTCTGCTTTGGTAAATACTCATTATAACAGCAGAACATTTAAGACTTCTAAGCAGTTTGACTCATCCATAAACATTTTCATTAGAACGTGTGAAAACAACCATTGAAACTTCTGATTGCCAGCTTTTTTTTTTCCACATCTACTTTCTCTTATGCATGATTAAACTGAGTACTAAGCTGAGAAAGAAGGAAATTCGTTATTTTATAGCAGTTTTACAGCAAAACATTCAGTCGTGTTCAGGAGAACCCAAAAAATGTAATTGTTAAAAAAAAAAAAAAAAATGACAGTGGGATGGCAATGTCGTTTCATAAATTCACTACCAAAGAGTCCTCGAGGAACAATAGGGTGGTTCTTCCGACACTCTGCGACTGTAGGATGAATCCTCCCTTTTAGGAAGAGATACACATAACACTCAGATGTTACACTTTGAACATCAGATGGATAGCATCCTCATGCATGCTCAATAATCCAGGTAGAAAAATCCAAAAAAGTTCAATCTGGTCCTCTGGACATAAAAGAAAAAAAGCAAAAAAATCTAGAAACGTTTCGTCTCTCATCCAAGAGACTTCCTCAATCTGAGGTGCTGTTTTCAGCTCAGTCTCTTAAATAGCACCGTCTCAGAGTGGATCAACCAGTTTGCTGCTGACAACCAAAACCAGCTGATCACATGCTCAAGAAGGACCATCAGCCTAACAATGGATCATTAGCACACTGATGGCTGTGTACTACTCACAGAGGGCTGAGTGATACCAGCAATCACAGCATTGTAAGAGGGGGACAGTTGAACCCGGAGGCCTCCACCCCTGTTTAATGATGGACGGTTTCTTTTCACAAAGATGGCCTCCTTTACTCCTCTCTCAAACCATCGTTCCTCTCTGTCCAGGATGTGCACATCTTCATCCTTGAAAGAGTGACCGCTGGCCTGGAGATGAGTGTAGACCGCAGAATCCTGGCCTGATGATGTTGATCTTCTGTGCTGGTCCATCCTTTTGGCCAGTGGCTGTTTAGTTTCCCCGATGTAAGAGTGATCACAGCCCTCCTGACACTGAACAGCATACACAACATTACTCTGTTTGTGCCGGGGGACTGGATCTTTGGGATGAACCAGTCTTTGCCGTAATGTATTTTGGGGTTTAAAAGCCACTGGGACATTATGTTTAGAAAATAAACGTCTCAGTTTCTCTGATACTCCCTAAACATATGGAATGACCACTGGGCTGGGTTTGGGTTCCTCCTTTTCACCTGATGGTTGCCTGGAGTCCTGTTTGGGTTTCTTCTCTGCTTTCAGGAAGGCCCAGTTAGGATATCCACATTGCTCTAGAGCCTGTTTTGTGTAGGATTTCGCCTTCTGCCTGGCTCCCGAGTTAGTGGGGACGCTGTCTGCTCTGTGATACAGAGTCCTGATGACTCCTAACTTGTGCTCCAAAGGGTCCAAACAGCACCTCAGACTGAGGAAGTCTCTTGGATGAGAGACGAAACGTTTCTATATTTTTTTGCTTTGTTTTTTTGTTTGTTTGTTTTTATTTAATGTCCAGAGGACCAGATTGAACTTTTTTGGGTCAGATGGATAGGTTTTCACATAAAGAGCCTTTCTGCTATGCTGAGATCATAATAACAGGTGTGCAATTAATTACAATAACAGATTTTTGTTATTCAATTTTTTTGTAGCATGGTTTATTTCTGTCCAACTTTGTGAATGAGTCAGTCTTACTTTCAAAGTATCAAAATAATAAAAGTTGATGGTAGAAAAACATTGTGTCCCTACATCTACATTTAACCCGTCACACGTGAGATACACCCAGGTGGAGCAGTGGGCAGCTATATAAGGGCCCAGGGAGCAGTTGGCGAGTGGGTGTCTTGCTCAAGGACACCACCACATGTGGGCATGGCAGGGAGTTCAGCTTGCAACTTTCTGGTCCTAAGTCGGCTGCCCTACCTCTACACCATCTCAGTCGACAGCTACTACAACAATGTGTGAAGAGTCCAGATGCTGAACTGCCCTGCCTAAAGTCCATGTCACCAATCGTGAACATCTGGCTCAACATGAAACAACAAACAAACTTAAACAATACATCTAGAAAAGAAGAACCAGGACAGTTAGGGTGCATTCACACCAGCCCTGTTTAGTATGCTTTAATCAAACTCTAGTCCATTTGCTTAGAAAGTCAGGTTTGTTTGGGGAGGTGTGAACGCACAATCAAACTCTACGGACCAAAAAAGCGAACTCTGGTCCGCCTAAATACCTAGGTCTCTGTTCCGTTGAAGTGAACTCTAGCGCGGTTCAAATGCAGTGTGAATGCAAGCGGACCGGAAACCACTCCAAAAGTAGGAAGTGGACTACAGCGCAGGGCATTCTGTGTAAATACAAGCAAAACAAACGTGCATTTCCCATACCTCATATGGAACCATCTCAGATGCCTTGTGAGGAAAAAAACAACATTCTCCATGATCTTCTGCCTCATCTTCTGCTCATGCTTAGGTCATTGTTAAAAACAAAACAAAAAAAAACAACAACTATTGTTTGGCACTGTGGGATGGACCTTTACAAGAGATCCTTCCTGCCTACAGCCATCAGCATCTATAACATATCTTAATAAAATGAGGACAACAAGTTGTTGGCTCGATTGACTCGGTGCAGTGTGAATGCAAACCACACCAGCTGAAAATGTCCCCAATCCAACTGGTCCCCACTTGAACCGAGTCTACCAGAATATCAGGTGTGAAAACAACCTCAAACTGCTTGAACCTTACATCACACAAGAATGGGACTTTTTTTTTTTTTTTTTTCTAAAAAAAATGCTACTTTTTAAAAAATTGAATATGTTATATTTTACTAGGTTAAATTATAAACAAATATGGATGCGTTTGTATTTTATTGTTGTTTTACAAATTATTGCAACTTATTTATTTATTTATTTATTTTTATCTGGCTTGTGTGTTTACTTGTCAGTTATGACAGAGCTTTAAAATGGACGTTTAATTCATCGACATTTTCTCATCAGTGTTGATTCTCATACTTTCAGGTCAATCCTGTGTCATAATGTGGAGAATGATGGTGAAGATGTTAAAGAAAGCAAACCTATGATTGTAAGTAAGGATGGGGCCGATCCAATCCAGTATCCGTATCGGCCTCCGATACCAGCAAAATTTACGTATCGGATTTTTTCGATCCACCTGCCGATATTTCCGATCCATGATTCATGTTGGCTTCAAACTATGGAATGGATTTCCTTAATGGAGTCATGTTTCATGAGCCCAGAGTAATAAGACCCGCCTCACATTCAGGAAATCCATTTCATAGTTTGCAGCCAGCTACAACGTTAGGCTGAGTTATCAGCACAGTGGCTAACAGTTAGCCAACTTTTCATCGAAACATGTCCGCTGTGTGGAAGTATTTTACACTAGAAACACCACAAAACAAGGCAGCATCATGCAATGTCTGCAGATCCACAGCGCCACATTAAACCGCGGTAAAGTTAGTTTTACGTTGGACATTCGAGCTCCGTGGCTTCACCGGGGCGCTACTCTTTGCTCAACCCAAAACAGGCAACTCGACCCCGGCCATCCGCACTCAATCTGCCCGTCTCTGAGGAGGGGCAGACTCAGTGTGGCTGACCAAAATCAGGCTGCTTGCTTTGGATTGAACAAGAAGACATCGCTGAAGCCACGGAGCTCGAATGTTTACCGATAAGTTGCTAAACTTCATCATAATTAATAATCAACTACTATCAGTTGTAGACAATAAAGGAAATCACAGATTGACACTTGCAGCCAAGATATAGTTTACCCTCCAGGAGATATTTATCAGTACAAAAATAGACAATCATAAAAATAAAAAATAAAAAACATGATTTGAAAATTGTGTATATTTGGAAGT
>NC_056500.1:6462325-6466128 GCF_014905685.2 Nematolebias whitei
TTTTTCTTAGTTCATATCTTAGATGTTATTACTGTTTTTCTTATACATTTTATTGTTGGATGTAACTGGGACCCTGTGTACATAATTTCGCTCCACCACATGTACCACATGAGGTGCGAATGACAATAAAGAAACTCTGACTCTGACTCTCTGATTCACATCAAATGGGTACATGAGGTGGAACAAAATTGTGTACTCATGGTCCCAGTCACACCCCAAAATTGCAATAATAAAAATGTATATAAAAAAAGAAGAAACAGAATACAAGGATCTAAGATATTTGCTAAACAATAATAATATAATCCAATAATTAAAGAGCAGCCTGAACTTGAGCCTGTTGTGAACAGATAGTCATAAATATAGATCAAGGTCAAAGTTCATGATTGTCATTCACATCTCATGTGCTACATGTGGTGGAACAAAATTATGTACACAGGGTACCAGCTACATCCAACAAAAGTATAAATTGAAAAATAAATAATAATAACAAATAATAAATACATTGTATATAGCAGCTTATGAGTAACAAATCAGCAGCGTGGATAGTTATATGTATAATCTAAAGATTTTAATAAAATGGACACATCTCTGATCTCAAAGGACAAGGCTGAAAAGTCAGCACTGAATGGTCGTGATCTTCAGGTCCTCAGGGACTCATGCATTAAAATCAGGTCTGATTGAGTTGGGGTCGTCACTGCACGGGCTCAGGAATATTTCCACAAATCATTTTCTGTAAACATAGTTTGCTGAGTGCAAAGACAAAATGAAAAACTATTTGGCCAGACAAAGTGACATTTGAAATTCAGTTTGGAAACCACAAAGTTCATGTCCTATGCACTCAAGAGCAGAGAAATAATCTGGCTTGGCATCAACACACAATTTAATAGCCTCTCTCGCTGATGATATAAGGGTGCATTATTGTCTTTGGCATGGAGAGCTTGCACATCTGGAAAGACACTGTCAATTATAAATAGTATTTATAGACATTGAAACAAAATATGCTACCATCCATCGAAGAAAGCAACAAATATGACCATAGTCTGTTAAAAATATTGAAGCCTAAATTAGACAAGAATATGACAAACGTCTCCACGCACTGGTCAGATCCAAGATATTTACAGACTTGTTGAAATATAAGGAAAGGCTTTTTAGTGGTAAATATATACCAGTCCCTTTTATTTATATGTATTGCTGCCATTTTTTAAATTTAGTTTTAATAAAAATAAAATAAAAAAGATAATTTCTGAGTTTCAGCATTTAATATGTTTATGATGTTTCATCAGGAATAAAATGTTGTTGTTTTTTTTCAATCATGATATTTGCAAACATTGCAATGTTTTTATTACACTTTCCAAAACTTTTTTATTTATTTTATTTTATTTTTTTCAAAGTTGGGGCGATAAAACATTGTCTTATTGTCAATGCAGCTTGTTTATTGTTCACCACAAAGCACCAGGTGACTTCTGCCTGACTGAATGTTTATTGTGACTGTTGCCATTTTCCTACAAGTCTTTTTGTAATCACTTCTGCAAAATATATATTTTTTTCATTTACCCTTTATTTATCCAGGTAGTCTCACTGAGCCACGAGAACTCATTTTCAAGAGAGACCTGTTTAGGGAGCAGATGGTGGGGGTTAAGGGCCTTGCTCAGGGGCCCAGAGTGGGGCGAATGAGGGTGGAGGGAGGTGTGGGTGTTTCACCTTTTCCACCCACATTTTGATGTTGATGGTACTGGGAGTTGAACCTGTGACTTTCTGATCACAGGCCCATCTTCTAACCTCTGCGTCACCACTCCCCCAAGATAATTAGGATATTTCTTCTTTGAGACATCCTCATTTAGAGATTATTTGAAACACATTGCGACTGACTTGTCAAACTGGTTGAAAACAACAAAGTCCATGCTCAGTAATCCAGGTATACAATCCAACATTTTTCAGTCAGGTCATCTGGACAGTTTCTTTTTTTGTGCTGAAACAGATGACCTGACTGAAAAATGTTGGATTGTATACCTGGATTATTGAGCATGGACTTTGTTGTTTTCAACCAGTTTGACAAGACTGTCAACAAGGAAGAGGGCCGGCAATGGAGGAGGGGGCGTACCAAAGAGACCATCTTATCACAAGCAGAACTGGTTTGTTCCACTTTGGAGTAAGCTGTTGGGGGAAGAATCAGTTTTGTTGTGTGTTTCCTTGACTGATGAAGTCTTCCGGATCGAAGGTGAAACGCTTCAGCACAAAAAAAGAAACTGTCCAGATGACCTGACTGAAAAATGTTGGACATTGTGACTGACTTATCTTGGAGATTGTATTTATTTATTTATTTATTTTTAACTTTTCAACATCTCTCACAAAACCCACCAGGTGAAGATGGATCCTGCTTTCTAGGAGTAATAATCTACAACAGATTTCAGCACCAGACTTTTCAATGAAAGCAACACCTAGTTTTGTGTTATTTTCTTGTGTGTGTGTGTGTGTGTGTTATGGCCACTGATTTCTAGGATTTGTCTTACTAGAGGACAACCTTCCTCCTCCTCTGCTTGTTTACAGTCTGCTGTCACACCATGCTGCACACCTGGAATCACTTCCTCCTCATCAGTGAACTGCATAAAAGCTTCAGTGATCCAGTGCCACGCCCCATTTTTCCTTGGACGTTTCTTCTTCCCACCGGACATTGTAGTGGTGTGGTTGACTCTGAATTTTACTGTATGCAAAGTAGTTTAACAACTTTGAAAATATATTTCTGATCTTCTGTGAACTTTATTAATTAGGTACAGTTGCTTATGGGAAGTTTGGTAGGGGTTCTCTGCCATTTTATTTTAAATAACTATTCTCATGTTTTGTGGCCAGCCAGTGAGCTTAGGAATTGTAGTTTTTATTTTGTTAGATAAGAGGTGATTATGTTTTCTAGCCAGAAGGAGTGTTCTTTTGTTTGTTGTTTTGGCCTTGGTGACCCTGAAGTTCATTGCTTCTCTTCTGTCTGTAACACCCAGAAGTAATAGATAAATGAATTTGGGATGAATAAATCACCAAATATTGTAATACCAAATTGGGCTGTTTTTGAGTCATTAGCTTTGTTTAGTTTTACAAAATTTGTGTTGCACCTTGTGCCTGCTAGACTCAGTCCAAGGGTTGGAATATAAGTGGGGGCTCGTCAGAGATCTTTTAAAATATATATATTTTTAAATATAAAAAAAAAAAAAAAAATTATTATGGTTATGTAAAATGAATATATATTGTTTTTGTTTGTTTTGTTTTTGTTTTTTAAGACTGGATATATAATATGACTGTTGCCATATTTGTTTCAACAAGTATTTGTTTTATCACTTCTAGAAAACATAAGTAGGAGATTTCTTATTGAAGACTTCTCCTTTTGCGATGATCTGGAACATATTGTGACTGACTTAACCTAGATCCATCCATCCATCCATTATACTTGTACCTGCTTCTTCCTTTTTTTTTTTTTGTGTGTAGTGAGGGTCGCCGGTGCCCATGTCCAGCAATCACTGTGTGAGAAACGGGGACACCCTGGACAGGTCGCATATCCATCACAGGGACTTATCCTAAATATTTATTTGTTTATTTGTTTATTTTTGAACTTTTCAACATTGCACACCATCTGTCTCAAAACCCATCTGGTGAAGATGGATCGGCAGTTTGCTTTCTAGGAGTAATCTACACCAGACCTCAACACCTGACTTTTCAGTGAAAGCAACACCTAGATATTTTGTTTTAGTTATTTGAAAATGTTTTTTTTTTGTTGGGTGTGTACACCCCCCCCCCCAACACACACACACACACACACA
>NC_056500.1:6466228-6469189 GCF_014905685.2 Nematolebias whitei
TATATATATATATATATATATATATACACACACACACACACACACTTATATGTGCACTAGCCTCCCCCTTCATTCCAGGAAACTTCACCTCACAGTACCACTTCCCCCAGATCTTGCCCATCTCAACTCTTCAGGTGAGGAATGAGCTGTGAAAAATCAAGGTGCGTAAAGCTGCAGGTCCAGATGGAATTAGCTCCAGGCTCCTGAGGTGCTGCTCAGATCAACTGTGTGGCATCATGGGATTTATGTTCAATCTGAGCCTGAAGCTGGGGAAAGTACCACAACTGTGGAAGACCTCCTGTGTGGTACCGGTACCAAAAACCAAACATCCCAAGGGCCTCAGTAACTACAGGCCGGTGGCTCTGACCTCACATTTAATGAAGATGCTCGAGAGGCTGGTCCTCAACCATTTGCGCCACCTGGTTTGGTCTTCGTTGGATCCATTGCAGTTTGCCTACCGACCTGGCATTGGGGTGGATGACGTCATCATCTACCTCAGGCACCAAGCTCTGATCCACCTGGAGAAACCTGGAAGCACCGTGAGGATCATGTTCTTTGATTTCTCCAGTGCTTTCAACACCATCCAGCCAGGACTTCTGCAGGACAAGCTGGAGTTATCAGGAGTGGATCACCACATGTCCCAGTGGATACTGGATTACCTCACTGGACGCCCATAGTATGTGAGGACAGATGGCTGTGTCTCTGACATGCTGGTCTGCAGTACGGGGGTCCCACAGGGAACTGTGCTGGCACCGTTCCTCTTCACCCTCTACACTGCAGACTTCACCATCAACTCCCCACACTGCCATCTGCAAAAGTTCTCTGATGATTCTGCCATAGTCAGCCTCATCACAGGTGAGGATGACTCAAAGTACAGACAGCGGACTCAAGACTTTGTGGACTGGTGCCAGCAGAGCCACCTCCTGATCAACGCTGCTAAAACTAAGGAGCTGGTGGTGGATTTCCGCAGACACAGACCCACCTCACTGACCCCAGTGAACATCCAGGGAGTGAACATTGAGATCGTGGACTCTTATAAGTACCTGGGTGTTCACCTGAACAATAAACTGGACTGGGCTCACAACACTGATGCACTTTACAGGAAGGGTCAGAGCAGACTCTACCTGCTGAGGAGACTGAGGTCTTTTGGAGTGCAGGGTGTGCTCTTGAAGACCTTCTCTGACTCGGTAGTAGCATCAGCCATCTTCTATTGTGTTGTGTGTTGGAGCAGCAGCTTATCATCAGCTGAGAAGAAGCAGCTAGATAAGCTCATCAAGAAGGCCAGCTTTGTGCTTGGATGCCCCCTCGACCCAGTGCAGGTGGTGGGAGACAGAAGGACTCCAGCTAAAATAACATAATTGCTGGACAACGTCTCCCACCCCATGCATGAAGCTGTTGCTGAACTGGAGAGCTCGTTCAGTGACAGATTCCTGCATCCTAATTGCACAAAGGAGCGTTACCGCAGGTCCTTCCTCCCAGCAGCTGTTAGACTCTACAACCATCACTGCTCCCAACAGACTCAATAAAGATTAAATACATGCTGAACTCTGCTAAAACATACACTCTGCCTATAATACTGTACTGTCAATAATCTGCCATTATCAATGTTCCAATACATATTGAACATTATTATTGATATAGTTTATCTTATTTCTTAAATATTGCATTGTTTTTTTTTAACATTTAGGAACTTTTGTGTGACATCTTTTTATTTGTTGCTGCTGTTACACTTTAATTTCCCATCCGTGGGACAATATTCTATTCTATTCTATTCTATTCTATTTTTTTTTTTCCAACAGAATGGACAGCTCCAACAACTGAGGTGGTCTTTTAAAATGATGTTGCTCTCTGTTACTGATGGCTTAAATCACTCTGAGGACTGCTTAAAAAAAAACTGTCCATTTTTCCACCATTAGTTGAGCAGACTCTGAGGGCATAGTGGAAAAATCCTCTAAGTGCAACATGGTGACTCTTTCTGCAGCTGCAAAGTTCAGTGTCTCTTTGATTTAATCTGATTATGAATGTGAGGCTGTCTCTCTATGTTCCTTAAACCTCAAAGCTCCAACTTTTAGCTCATGCACTAAATCCTTCCCTGCTAAGGACTTCTCGACAATTCTAAATGACTCCCTAGACCATGATACTGTAAACTCCCTCATCATCTGTCAATAAGAGAGAAGCTGTTGTTGCTTTAGAGCACAAGTCTTTTGCAACATGTTTCCTTAGTATCTCACTGGGCTTTAGTTGCTGTCAACTTTTGCACTGCCAGATCCAAAGTGTCTCAGAATATTTGAAGAGTCTCAACCTCTTGTTTGAACCACAGAGGCTCATCGTCCTGTCAGCTGAATTGTGAACATGTTCTAAAAAGTAAATGACTTTTTTTTTTTTTTTCTCAAAAATGGCACCAAGTTGTTTCAGGCATGTGAAAGTCATCTTAATTTGGTTGTGGGCTTTTTGACAAGAGCACAGGGACGTTCCTCAGACAAAAAAACACGTCAAGGTAGAAAAACCGCATCTGTGATAAATAAAAATCATCAAGTAACTGGTCCAAATCTACTTTGTTTTTTTCTTCTCAAAAGTAGGGCAGCTGCTAAGGTGGGTGCACAGCGGGTAAAGGGGTGGAGTTTGACAACAAAATAATGTGCATGACCTTGAGTGCAGTTTCACAAAAATAAGACTCAGTTTTCAACAGTGAACTTGTAAAATACAGCCACATGATTCACTGATCACAAAACTCAGAACACAGAGAGACAGCTCCAGAAATGTTCTTATTTTCTTGCAATTTTGAACAACAAAGTCCATGCTCAATAATCCAGGTATGTTGAGTTGCAAACTAGTCTCCAACAGCCCACATGAGACTCAAACACATTTACAGCTGTTGTTGTTGTTAAACTGAAATTGCAATGATTTAACTTGTTTGATTAATTTGCAAAGGCCACTTGATTAGATGTGATGACTAAACTA
>NC_056500.1:6469289-6476607 GCF_014905685.2 Nematolebias whitei
ACAGTATATATGTATATATGGGGCTTAACTCTTAAAAATACAGATAAACATAAAACAAAATATGTAAGAATGGTGGAAATTAGGACATAACATTTTGGTAATTTAGTAAAAAAATTAATAAAAATGCCAGCAGCATTTGGAAGCACTGTAAGATTTTAGTGCTTCACAGCAAAATGCCAAATTTGTCTTTCTTACAACTTGTGTAGGATGGACAAATTATGTTCTGCAAACAGAATTCTAGAAGGCAAAACAGATAGAAGATACAATAAACGTTTATTGCAATGGATGGATGGATGGATGGATGGATGGATGGATGGATGGATGGACAGGAAAAGCTTTTTTTTCAGTCACAGCTGTTTACCGTAGTCCAATGAAGTCATAATCAATAAAGATTGTGTTGATCAGAGGGATTATTTTAGAAAGGCAAATTGTCAGTTTTGATTATGGAAAAACATTCAAAATATATAAATATTCTTGCACAACAATTGAATAGAACTAAACCTGTGTTTCAGTCGGGAAATTCCAGAGTATCAGCATAAATGTGAAAGGCAAATATGTAGTATTCAAGTCAACTTTATTTATAGAGCACATTTAAAACAGAACCTGTTATCAAAGTGCTTAACAACAACAACAACAATCAATGAGAGTGAAATTAAAGAGAAGAAAATACAAAACAGTAATAATAATAACTGAAGAATTAATAAAAAGCATTTAAAACATAGGGTCACAGACAAAAAAAAAAAAAGCACTAGATCAATTTACACTGTGTGAAATGCCTGCAAGAACAGATGAGTTTTTAGCAGAGATTTGAAGTGAGGCAGGGAGGTGGCCTGCCTGATGTTGAGGGGCAGGTTGTTCCAGAGTTTGGAGCCATGACAGAAAAAGCCCGATCTCCTCTGAGCTTCAGTCTTGTTTTTGGAACAGCCAAAAGCAGCTGATCGGATGATCTCAGGGCCCGAGAGGGAACTTAAGGTTCCAGAAGCTCAGAGAGGTAAAGGGGTGCAAGGCCATTTAGGCATTTGAAGGTCAACAGAAGAATTTTAAAGACTATCCTAATACGAACAGGGAGCCAGTGAAGGGAGGACAGAACTGGAGTAATATGTTCAGACATACGAGTTCCGGTTAAAAGCTGAGCAGCAGCATTCTGGATGAGTTGAAGATGTGAGATGGAGACCTGGCTGATCCCCACATAGAGTGCATTGCAATAGTCCAATCGGGTCATGACAAAGGCGTGGACTAGTTTCTCAAGGTCGGGTCTGGACAACACTGGCTTGAGTTTAGCTACCTGTCTGAGTTGGAAGAAGCTTTTTTGCAGAACAAAGTTGATTTGTTTGTCAAACTTGAAGTCAGAGTCCAAAACCATCCCAAGATTTTTACCAGACTGCTAGTAGACAGGATACACAAAAAACAAACAAAAAAAAAAAACATTTAAAAAAAACACACACACACAAAAAAAAGAAGACAAAATAAAAATGAAAAGCTATACGATAGTTTATCTCTGTTCATTTGTTTCCTTGCTATGAATTTACTAGTATTTAAACAGTAAGTACAATATATTTCCCTCCACTCCTGTATAACCAGCTGAACTGCACTGGGACACTTGAACTGGCTATGCACTGTAAATGCAACATCTGTTGCACTTTTTATATTTCATTATTCCATATTTATCCTCACAACAAACATTGGTTTTACACATTCTGTTTCACAGTCTTTCAAAATGTCTATTTTATAGATTCATGCATTGCACAATGTCTGCATGATTTCTGCTGCCAGTGTCTCTGAAACCACCAAACACATTTTCTTGTAGTCAAGTAAAATAGCAACAAAGTGTCCTATTTTATAACATTACATTTCAAACATACATAAAATATACTACTATCCAGGTTTGAGGAGAGCCACATGTTTGGGTTTATCTGAATTATCATGAGGGTGTGGCTCTGGAGTTTTCCTTTGAGAAAAAAAAAAAAAAAAAAAAAAAAGAGAATCCTGTTTACACTGAAAACAGCATTAAAGGGGAAAACAAACAAACAAAAAAAATTCTCACCTCATATATTTAGTCAGGGCCATGAGAAAGTGTGAGGGTGTGTAAACCCACGTGTCAGCTGCACTCGTCAAGATTAGAATCATTAACTGAAGCTTTAGTCATCCTATTTCTCATCTTTAGTCCCAAACAAGTGAAGGCCATTTTGTTTTCCTCGACAGCAGAGCTGCTCATGGCTGTTTGACCCAAAGAACTTTGAGAAGTGCAACCAGTTTTTATTTACTGTATGGTTAGTGTGTCTGCCAGCAGATTCATTCAGATGATGATGTGAAGCAGTTTTCTTGTTTTATTATTCAACATATCAGGATCCAAATAACCTCTCACAGGAAAACTAAATGACCACAATTGAATTAACTGTAAATAGTTAAGTCGTTGAACTGTGAATTGTGAACAATTTACAATAATAAATGGCTAATTTACTGAGAAGGAAAAAAAAAACAACAGAATAGTAGATATTTTCTTTGCTAATATAAGTTTAGTAAGGTGGTAAATTGTTTCTTTGCATTACTGACTGAGCTGTGCAAGAACTTCCTACATTTCTTTTTGGAAAAAACTGCGACCACCTGGACTCTCATTTATCTTCCAGCTCATGACCCATCCATTCCACCTCAATCTGTAGCTCTATATGACCATTTTGAACCCATCACTCTATCTTCTCTAGAGCAGGTCATGTGCAGATTGAAACCTTTTGGTTCCCCCTTTGATGTGGTCCCCCCTCGACTACTAAAGGAGGTTTTTCCTACTCTAGGTCCGTCCATTCTTGCTATTGTAAATAGCAGTTTACCCACTGGCATGGTGCCAAAAACCTTTAAACATGCTGCTGTCCAGCCTCTCCTGAAAAAAACAAAAAACAAACCTTGACTCCTCAGTCATATCCAACTTCCTGCCTGTCTCAAAACTCCCATTTGTTTCTAAACTACTGGAGAAAATAGTCGAGTACCAGTTGAAGTGCTTCCTGGAGGATCACTCTATTCTAGAGCTATTCAAATCTGGCTTTAAACCTCTCCATAGCACAGAAACTGCTCTACTCAAGGTTTTTAATGACATCTTCTTATCCACAGATACTGGTGATTCTGTGCTGCTTGTCCAGTTGGACCTCACAGCCACCTTTGACACCATCGACCTTGAGATCCTCATTACTAGGTTGGAGCAGTGGGTGGGCATCACAAGGTCAGCCCTCAATTGGTGCAGATCCTGCCTCAGTGACAGATCCTTTTGTGTGTCCGTCAAGGATTTTAGTTCTGCAGCGGCAGAGGTTAAATGGGGAGTTCCACAGGGGTCCATCCTGGGTCCCCTCCTATTCTCTATATACCTGCTGCCACTTAGTGCTATTTTCCAGAAACACAACATACACTTTCACTTCTATGCCGATGACTGTCAAATTTACTTCCCCCTAAGACACAATGGTACATGCTCTATTCAACCTCTGCTCGACTGCCTGGCTGACATCAGGGACTGGATGGCTTAAAATTTCTCAAGTTTCAATGAAAAGAAGTCTGAAGTCATGTTGTTCCCTCCCAACGACACAATCATGAAGCACTGCATCGACCTCTCCGCTCTAACCCTGTCAGAAAAACAAAGAGTCACTAATCTGGGAGTGATAATGGACCCTTCCATGAAACTTAATAGTCACGTAAACATGATTGTTAAATCATGTTTCTTCCAACGGAGGCGGCTGTCTAAACTGAAGCCCATATTGTCCAAAAATAACCAGGATAGAGTAATACATGCATTCATTACATCTAGGCTTGATTACTGCAATTCACTCCTGTTTGGTATCAGTCAGACCTCCATTGCATGACTACAACTGGTCCAGAATGCATCAGCCATATGTCCCACCACATTCTCTGAGGTCAGCGGACCAGTTGCTCCTCACAATTCCAGGAACTTGTCTTAAGCGCAGAGGTGACAGGGCCTTCTCTTTAACAGAACCAAGACTTTGGAACGAGTTACCTCTGCTTGTCAGACTGGCCCCCTCTCTCGGTTTTCAAATCCCGTTTAAAAACCCACTACTATTCCGCAGCTTTCAACACCAGACGATCTGTGTTTTGAACCCGTATGCTCCACACTCGTTAGTCGTCAAATTTATTATCTGCAACGTTTTTATGTCTATATTCTGATTTACTTCATTTTGTATTTTGCTTTGTGTGTTGCCTGTTCTTCTGTCTGTACAGCATTTTGGTAGGCCTTGTCGCTGTTTTGTCCTATAAATAAAATGGTATGATATATATATATATATATATATATGTGTGTGTATTTTATTTCAGTCTTTCAGGTCATTTCACGTGACTCAGTCCCCCATGTTTCCCCATCAGGACTTGCTCCACGTATGCACATTAATGTAAAGTTCAATGCAGATTTAAGTTTATTTGTGAAGAACCAACAGCTTCACGGGGGTCGCTGGTGCCCATGTCCAGAAATCACTGTGCGAGGGGCGGGGTACACCCTGGATGGGTCGCAAGTCCATCACAGGGCCACATAGAGACAATCGAGACAAACAACCATTCACTCTCTCACTCACACCTAGGGACAATTTAGAGTTACCAATCAGCCTAACATGCATGTTTTTGGTCTGTGGGAGGAAACTGGAGTACCCGGAGAAAACCCACGCATGCACGTAGAGAACATGCAAACTCCACCCAGAAGGCCCCTGGACCGGGGTTTGAACCAGGGACCTGCTCGCTGAGAGGCAGCAGCCCTACCAGTTGCACCACCGTGCTGCCCTTAAAACTATTATAAAGTTCAGTTTTTTTAAGCATTAGTTTATATCTAAAACTTCAGTTAGGGCTATCTAACTAGAGCCAACTGCTGCATGGATTAACCATTTTATAGCTTAACCTGTGCACCTCTGCACTGACCAGTGCAGACTAAAGTTATTATCAAAGCCAACCAAGTTAATTACTTTTAGGACCTCTGCTTTAAGATCTTAGTTTATCTTAAAGAAAAGGTCTGATTTGGTCAACTGGCATTTTTACACATTTTGCACACACTCAGTGTCAGTATTTTAAAGCCCATCTCTTGCCTAACCACAGTATCAAACATTCTGACTTGATATTTGGTCAAACCAACCCAATCTATATACATATATGTGTGTGTGTGTGTGTGTGTGTGTGTGTGTGTGTGTAACAGCAGGTATTAGTGTGTATTAATTTCCAACTAACTTGTAGATTTACATACAAGACACTACACTTTTTTTAAGCATTGTTTTCTTGTAGGTTTTAAAAGTCAGCCACTATGCATTTCTTAAGGATCTTAAAAATGCTAAATAAAAGCCAGAGACACGTCGTTTCCAAGTGGTTATGAGTTAGCTTCTGTGAAACAGGAAATACCAGGCCTTAATTAATTGTAGCAACCGTTATCCATGAAGTAGTCTTGATTAATTTGTCATTAGGAATTATAGGTCAGACATGACCATACATACATAATAAAACCACTTAATTAGGTCAGTTTCATTTATTTTATTATTTTCTGGCTTGTGGTACAGTAACTCTATGCCCTTTATAAATGAAGACAAAACAAGCTAAGTGGATTACATCATAAACATGCAGGAAAGGCATCAGGTTTGCACACCACCTGCTGAGACTCCTAGCATGATGAAAACATCAATGAAGTTGTGTTTCCAGGAACAGTGATTATACAACATGTTTACTCTTTTCATATAAAAAAAAAATATATAAAAAATGTAATTTTACATTGAATCCAACTCAATACAATCTAATAAATGTACCTATAGCTTATTATTAGCTACATTTTAAATCACATTCAACAAACACCATGCCGGTTTTAAATAAATAAAAAAATACTCTTATGATGAGAAGGGACTCTCTTGTAAATGAGGCCCCGAGGCCCATTGGGATTAAACTTTATAAATAAAGGTAGAATGAATGAAAACAGAAGTGACAAACAACAAAGTCCATGCTCAATAATCCAGGTATACAATCCAACATTTTTCAGTAAGGTCATCTGGACAGTTTTTTTAATTTTTTTTTTTTTAAGAAACTATCCAGATGACCTGAATGAAAAATGTTGGATTGCATACCTGGATTATTGAGCATGGACTTTGTTGTTTTCAACCTGTTTGACATGACTGGCAATGGAGGAGGTGGCACACCAAAGAGACCATCTTAGCACCAACAACAATGGTTTGTTCCACTTTGGAGTAAGCTGTTGGGGGAAGAATCAGTTTGTGTGTTTCCTTGACTGATGAAGCCTTCTGGATGGAGGGTGAAACGTTTCAGCACACAAAAAAAAGAAACTTTCCAGATGACCTGACTGAAAAATGTTGGGCAGAAGTGACAAAGTTATAGCAGTTTTTGCTACACTTTTTACATATGTACTATTTTTTTTTTTTTGTAATTTTAAGAATCTTGCAAGGTGTAAGGCATGAGTTGAAATTGACTTTTGGTGACTATCACAACCAATTTTTTTTTACCTCAATACTTATAAAACAAACTGATTTATAGCCATTTTGTGTTGATTTTTATCAATTATTTGCAGCGGCCATAAAAAATTGGGCCAACATCAATTTATTTATTTATCTGCTCAATTTTTCAGGGGTCACTTCAGTGAATTAACATAAATGAAGATTTGGCAATTGTTTTTATGCCGCATGCCCTTCTTGTTGCAACCACAGACCACTGAGCTACCACAGCCCTCTGTGTGGAGCAGAGAGCTGCCATCTAGGGTGCCCGGGGGAGCAGATGTTGGATGTTAAGGGCCTTGCTCAAGGGCCCAGAGTGGGCAAATGCGGGTGGAGACAGGTGTGAGGGATTCACTTTTCCCTGATACCCATTTTGAAACAGATTTTACTATTTGCCAATCCTGACTTTTAGTGCTATTTTCCAGAAACACAACATACACTTTCACTTCTATGCCGATGACTGTCAAATTTACTTCCCCCTAAGACACAATGGTACATGCATGGTACATGGAATCAGCCTCCCCACCATCACAGACATCTACACCTCCAGATGCAGGAAGAGGGCCACCTGCATCATGAAGGACCCCACCCACCCAGCACACACACTTTTTGCCCCACTCCCCTCAGGAAGGAGGTTAAGGAGCATTAAGTGTAGAACCACTAGACTGAGGAACAGCTTCTACCCTGAGGCTGTTAGACTCATGAATCTCTAACTAGAATAATCACTGTGAAAAACCATATCATGTTGCTGCTGATCTGTTTCATGTTGCTGCTGATCTGTTTCAATGTTGATGTGTTCATGCGTGCACATCTGCTCACAGACTCATGTTCATGTTTGTGCTGATGTTCAATGTTTT
>NC_056500.1:6476707-6478047 GCF_014905685.2 Nematolebias whitei
ATATAATTTCTTTACATGAATCTAGCCTTTTCTTTTGTAATAAAATGTAACAATTGCAATAAATATTAATAATACTTAGACCATTTTCGTATTATAATATCACCCCCAATGGCCGGAAAAGCCATGTCCAACAAATGGCCCATGGGCCACCAGTTGACAGTACCCAGTTGTAGCAGGTTTTGCAGCTCCGGACAGTAAGTGCAGTGGCAAAAATGTGTCCAGACCTCTGGTCTAGCTGAATGTCCTACTGACAGTAATCTTAACAGGAGCTCCATCAGGAGGTAGGAGTTACTGAAACTGATACAGGTGCACTAAACAAATACATAAAAACATTGGGTTATCGCTAAAAATATAACTAGAAAATAAAATGTTACAAGAAATGAATAACACTTTTTTTTTTCTTCAGTCTCTGTTGGGATCCTATTTTAAAGAAATTATGAAATCCAGTCTTTCATATCAAAAAGTCACCCACCATGCACATAATTCTCAAACCATTTGGGTTTCTCTTTCCTTCAGACTTTGCTGACATTTCCCTGCTGTTTCCAGTCAAAAGTGTCCGAGTATATTGTGTTCCACATGAAATGTTCCTCTGCAGGGGACCAGAAAAAGAAAAGCAACTCCCCCAAGAAGAAAGCTGTGCGCTATATGTCAGCTATATAGATATGTATATGTATATATATATATATATATATATATATATATATATATATAGCACTGACTTGCAGCAGCAATCAGAAGAAGAATACTTAGATGTCACTTACAGATGCCAAAGACATCAACAAACTGTTCAGTCATTAGAAAAAAATCCAATGATTACTTCATTACAAACAAGTTGTGACAAAACCAGTGGAAGTGCAGCGCCTTGTAAAGACACATGGTGGCACTAACAGAATACATTTTAAGAAGCAGAATGATAAGTTTTTTTTGCAATAGTTTTGCATTTTGCATGCATTACTTGTAACTTATTTAGTCCATATAACATGTACAATGTTATTATCCTAAATATTGTTTAATTTTACAATTCATAAAAAAAAAAAAAAAAAAAAACAGAATTAAGAAGTTTTAGGAAAAATAAAGCTTTAAAGTAAAAGTCAGAGTCAGTCAGAGTCAGAGTCAGAGTCAGAGTTTCTTTATTGTCATTCGCACCTCATGTGGTACATGTGGTGGAGCGAAATTATGTACACAAGGTCCCAGTTACATCCAACAATAAAATGTATAATAAAAACAGTAATAACATCTAAGATATGAACTAAGAAAAACATCAACTAAATATACACTAAGCACTCATAACATAAAACATTGAACATCAGCACAAACATGAACATGAGTCTGTGAGCAGA
>NC_056500.1:6478147-6479700 GCF_014905685.2 Nematolebias whitei
TATATATATATATATATATATATATATATATATATATTAATTTGTTTGGGTTTTAAATATCTCCTCTAACTAGTAAATAAAAGAGAGGGTTAAAAAAAAAAGAGCAGATAATCAGATATTTTTATTTATTTTTTTTTTTTTTCATGGCCAAGGAATACAATGTTCATGTTTTAGATGTTGTTTGAACAAAAAGTACAATAAATACAGTAAATACATGGTTTCATTAATAGGTCTGATATTGTGAGCATCCATATTAAATGCCTTCTGCTTGTTGCTCAATTGATGCATTTGTGCAAACTGCTCATTTTCAGAACCAATTAAAAACATGTGCTCACTAGATAAATATGATAGATAACTAGAAAAATGCACTAGATGATTAAGGGAAATAGAAAAACAAAACAAACAAAATAAAAATAAAAAAGTCTGTTAATTATTCAAGATTACTGATGTGACTTTATCCCTCCTTTTAGTTATCAGCCACGATCAGCCAGAGGAAACTTTACATTTATAGAACACTATCAATCATAGTGTCAAGTTCATTCTGCTGTTACTAATTGAAAACAAAAGTTTAGTAACTACTGCAGTTTAAATCTCAATATCTTTTCTCCCACATATGTCTTCAAGGCTTATGTGTTGGTTATATTCAAATCTAAATATATTCCAGACAGTTTTTATTATTATTATTTTTTTTTTCTGCTATAATTATCATGACCCATCTCAGGTGGTGTCAGAATGTTTCTGTTACATGCAGTTTGACCATTTTCACCCACTGAAAACCTGTTCAGAGAGACTCGAGCTGAGCTAATTATAAGCCAGGAAAACTTCATAGCCAGCGTCTGTGTTTTGATGTTTTGAGTTCATTGTTGTGAACTCAGTTTCATGTGTCTAAATAAATATTAATATTAATACAAAATACACATCAATTTGCTGTCTAAGAAAGGCAATATTTATGGTAAAAAACAATATAGTCTTTAGATTTTTTTTTTTAAACAAAAAACGGATGTGAAATGTCAAAAACGATTCTGACAAAATAGTTTTAGTTATTCATTAAACATTAGATTGAACAGCAAAACAACTTTATAGAGCTTCATGTGTTAAAGACAAAAGTCGCTTCTATTTATACTGGAGATCGAGAGCTCAAATCAAGCACTGATGCTAAGGGAGAAAAAAAAAAAAACACTAAACATATTTCAATGTCAGTGTTGCAAAGCACACTTTATTTCAGCAATGTTTATAAGAAAACCTGTCAAACATTAGCAATGTTTTTTCTTTAAAATAAGTTGTCTTTTCATTTTAGAGCTCCAAAACCCCCCTTTTTTTTACAATGTTGTATTATACAAACTTTAAATGTTGAAGTTCTATCCTATATGCATTAAACAAATGTAAATTAATCATGTAACAAGGTATAAAAAAGGCTACTCTCTGCATGATTTCAGTAATTATCTTACTAACCAGTCATTCGGTGTGACAACCACCCTTTTACAATGTGGTACTTTAGATGATGACATTATTGTATTTAATGTTTGTTCTCTCTGTGGTGACAATAAATGCAT
>NC_056500.1:6481026-6484088 GCF_014905685.2 Nematolebias whitei
ATATATATATATATATATATATATATATATATATATATATCTCAAAACTAACATTATTTACTGAGGCGCAGACTGCTTTGAATTTAACTCCATCACAGCAATCTTATCTTGAGTATATATGGCAACATTGCTTTTTTTTTTTTTTTTTTTTCCTAACCTTTGCGCCTAAATTTATTCCTCTAATTTTTTTTTAATTTTTTTTTCATAAAACAACACTTACTGGTAAATTATTGCTAAGATTCTATGCGGCAGATATATTACCTATGACTGTTTTAATAACAGTCATAAACAAAGATGCAATCATATTTTACAGTAAAAAATGCTAAACAACAAGAACAAAAGATTTTTATGTCCACAAACTATAAATTGCCTTGACATGTACGATGTAATTCACATTAATATAACAAAGCTGAGTTGATCAAAGAAAAATAAGCAGATTCAAATATTGCCAGCTTCTTGGTTGTTTTATTTTAAATGTTTATTTATTTATTATTTTTTTTTTCTTGGATTGTTACCTTCCTTTCTGTGTATTTCACTGTTTGTCAGTGACAAAGTAAATGGAGCATGAGAAAGTGTCTCGTCAGTTATTACTAGACATATTTTTTTCTGGTCATTCAGAAATACATTTCATGCTTCAGAGACATCAGGCAAAATTAAACAGTGAATAATAAAAAAAAAAAAAAAAGAATAAAGTATATATATATATATATATATATATATATATATATATATACATTTTCAAGTTTGAAGATAACTTTCAATGATATGCAAATGTATAGTGAGCCTTGCAAATTGTCAGACTTTAACCAAATTGCTTTATACATAAACCTAACTGGCCATGAGACCATAACATTTAATGATTTTATAGATGTCTATATTTTCTGTTCAACCTATTCTAACAAAACTGAAAGTAAAAAAATATGTCTCACTTTCTGAAAATAAATAAATACATACATAGATAAATAAAGACATTATTGTCACCCTCAACAAGCACTGAGAGGGACTGATGTCACAAGATAGGAACTATATGAGATTTGTCAGATTAGACCAGGTTTACTGAAACATCTCATGGAAAAATGTGACAAAATCATTTTATTTTATGTTGATGGATATGAAGTGTGCACACAGCAAAACTTACAGTTCTGTTTTTCATTAGATGGCCTCTTTCAGGTCTTCAACACCTTTGTGTATTCTGCATAGGAAGGGTGGCTTGTGATCCAGGAAGACAGTAGGGGGGGGGGGGGGGGGGGTACAAAATAAATAAATAACAAAAAATAAAAATCAGCAGAAATGAGAGTGTCTGTTCTAAAGTATGTAGAGATGTTTTCCTAAACTGAAGCACTTTAAGTACCTGAAGTACCTTACCTCCTTCCTGAGGGGAGCAGAGCAAAATGTGTATGTGCTGGTTGAGCGGGGTCCTTCATGATACAGGTGGCCCTCTTCCTGCATCTGGAGGTGTAGATGTCTGTGATGGTGGGGAGGCTGACTCCAACAGGAGGTAGAGGAGCATTAAGTGTAGAACCACTAGACTGATGAACATCGTCTACCCTGAGGCTGTTAGACTCATGAATCTCTAACCAGGATAATCAATAAGAAAAAGAAAAAAAATCATGTTGCGGATTTGTTTCATGCTGCTGTGTTCATTTGTACTCTTCTGCTCACACAGACTCATATTTGTGCTGCTGTTTCACATATTGTTTTTGTACTACTAGTGTTTATCGTATTTAAATTTGTTATTCATAGTTCATCCATCCATCCATCCATTATCTGTTACCCGCTTCTTCCACTTTGGATCACGGGGGTCACCGATGACCATTTCCAGCAATCATTGTACGAGGGGCGGGGTACACTCTGGAAAGGTCGCAAGTTCATCACTGGGCCACATAGAGACAAACAAGACAAACAACCATTCACTCTCTCACTCACACCTAGGGACAATTTAGAGTTACCAATCAGTCTAACATGCATGTTTTTTGTCTGTGGGAGGAAACCAGAGTACCGGGAGAACACCCACGCATGCACAGATAGAACATGTAAGCTCCACCCAGAAAGGCCCCTAGACCAGGATTTGAACCAGGGACCTGCTCGCTGAGAGGCAGCAGCTCTATAAATTGTGCCACCGTGCTGCCCTAACAGCTGCTGCCTTAACTTTGACTTACAATCTCAAATTAAATCCTAAATGTTTAACTACATTCTCTGACCAATTGCCGAGTGAAACTGAACCCCCCCCCCAAAAAAAAAAAACACAATGTTTTATCATTTCATGTGTATCTCCATTGTCACCCTTACCAACGCCCTATGGGAGACCTTTTCACCATTTAAACATAAATGTTGCTTTTGTAAAAGTCGAAAAAAAAAGAAAGCTTGTTTCTTTGCTGTTACATTTTTACTTTAATATATATGAAAAGAGGAAGCTATGCCCACAACACAAATCATGTCTTGTGACAGGTTCCTTAACTAACATGGAACAGGGAAATTAAACTTACTTTAAATAGCTTTCGGAAGGCTTTGTGGCTGCTGCACGTGAAACGCAAGACAACCAATCTCTAGAGAAAGCCTGAAAGAACACCATAATGTCACAAGCATGACTTGTCAAGGGTTTGGCTTTAATTTTTCATGTTTTCTTTTTTTTATACATTACTGGAGGCAATTTTTCAAACCTTGCACCATTGAAGGAAGTAACAATTGTAACTAATATTAGTAACTAATGAATAATATTGGGCAGTTTTAGTATGCTTTTTTTTTTTTACAGTTTTTATTGTGCAAATTTGTACACAACGATGAATAATCCCAAAGTGTTTAAAACAGACATTCAGTTTGTATACGATTGCACCCTTCCAAATATATAAATCGTTGTAAGGTGTGTGTGTGTGTGTGTGTGTTTATATGTAGATAGGTAGAGAGAGAGAGAGAGAGAGAGAGAGAGAGAGAGAGAGAGAGAGAGAGAGATAGATAGATAGATAGATAGATAGATAGATAGATAGATAGATAGATAGATAGATAGATAGATAGATAGATAGATGGATAGATGGATAGATGGATAGATGGATAGATAGATAGAT
>NC_056500.1:6484188-6492462 GCF_014905685.2 Nematolebias whitei
ATAGATAGATAGATAGATAGATAGATAGATAGATGGATAGATGGATATATGGATATATGGATGGATAGATGGATAGATGGATAGATAGATAGATGGATAGATAGATAGATGGATAGATGGATAGATGGATAGATGGATAGATGGATAGATAGATGGATAGATGGATGGATGGATAGATGGATAAATGGATAAATGGATAGATAGATAGATAGATAGATAGATAGATAGATAGATAGATAGATATATAGATAGATAGATAGATAGATAGATAGATAGATAGATAGATAGATAGATAGATAGATAGATGTTTTTCCCATCAGTCATATTATAACAATTGTTACCTGAGAAAATAGTTCAACAAATAAAACAATACATTTTTAACCATATGAAATACATTCTGTAGCAGTGGCTAACATGTTTTTGGGAAAAAGAACATTGTTTTCGTCTTGTGATCACTGTGGTTCATTAGTGCTGATTTGCATCTCGGGTGCTCAAACATGTAAGGAAACTTAGCGCATATTATTTTTATGCTTCACTTTCAACCCCCCCACAAAACATCAGTTGAGCGCAAGGATTAGTGAAGAGTGCGAGTGAAGAAAGGAACTCATAACGGATGGCTGCACTCACTCCTCAGTTCACTCAACACATTTCAGTACTTCACCTTTGTCAGCGTTTTCTTTTGTTCTGTGTGCAGCCGTTGTCTTATGTACAGTATATTACCATGGAAATTGAGTCAGATTGTCTTTCTTCTCCTCACACACTAACAGTGCTTTTGCATGAGTATCCACTGGAGACAGATCCTCCTACATGGGAGGTGCCTTACAGGCTTTATAACAGAGCATATCCCCCAACCCCCTGAGACTTGCTAACAGGCACAAATCACTCTGACATGTCTCTCTTCTTCTTCTTTATTTTTTTTTTTTTGCCTTACAGGATACAGATATTCAGACCCTGTTTACAGTCTTCTAAAAACAGTATGAATTTTGCAGGCATAATGTTTGTCTCATCTTACATATGAAAATAGCAGTAACCTAGAGGTGTTCTTGACTATCAAATTAGGAAAATGCATTGTTCTCCCTAATGTTTTATCCTCTAAGTGTTCTGCCATTTTGATGTTTTCCCTTTTGTTCATCTATGTGAAAAGAGAAAAAAAAAAGTGTTCAATAAATCAATAAGTGTCACAGGGATCTTCATCAGTTAGTATTGTACACTGAGCCCCATAACAACTTGACACCTTTTAAAATAATACATTACAGTGTGTAGAGTACTTGGCTGACTTGTGATTCCCCCTAAGACTAATGCATAATGTGCACAATGTGTTTGATAATTATTGTTTTTTTTTTTAAAAGGAAATTTACATAAATGCTAAGTCATGAACTCTGTATGTCAATATGTTGAATCCACAAATAAAACAAATAATAAAAAAGCTCTACTGAAGATGATTTATTTTTAAGATCTAAGGGATAACTTGCAAATTGATCTGCTTTCTGCATTACATGGTTTGAATATAAATTATTTCTCAATCCACCTGTTTTTATTTGGCATTAAATAAAGAGACTGCACCCCTGTTAATACTGCACATTCTTCTTCTTTCGGCTTCTCCCTTCTTCAGGGGTCGCCACAGCAAACTAAGCCACACGAAGACTTGGTAATTATTTTTATGCCCAATGCCATTCCTGTCACAACAGCAAGACCACAGAGCCACCACAGCCCTCTGTATGGAGCAGAGAGCTTATATCTAGGGCATGTGGGGATGTTTATACTGCACATTATTTAATGAGAAATGGGTGGAATGCCCCATCAGCTCGTCCTCGGAAATTAATGTTACTTGGATCAGTCTTATTGAGGAATGAGTTAAGTCAAAAGGCAGCTCTCTCGATGTACTGGTCTGTCCACATTCCAACCCTCACCTGTAGTCATGAGGTTTAGATCATGACCACAATTAACAAGATCTGGAATCCATGTGACCGAAATGAGCTCCTTTCACAGGGCTCAGTCTTAAAGATCGGGTTGAAGAGCTTTCCTTTAAAGAAGCTCTGCCGTAGTAGAGCAGCTGTTCCTCTGCATCAAAAAGAGTTAGTTGAGGTGGTTCTGGCTCATGATTAAAATGCCTTCTGGACGCCTCCTTTTAGAGATTTTCTTGGTACGTCCCATTGGTAGGATGCCCCAGGGCAAGGCTAGAACTCATTGGAGAGATTGTGTATCTTCTCTGGCCTGGAAAAACTTTGATGTCGACCAAGATGAGCTGGAAAGTGTTGCTGGCATGACATAAATCTGGGTTTCTCTCCTGGACTTATCGTTTCCTTGACCTGACTACGGATAAGTGGGGGAAAAAAAATGGAGATTGGGATTTTTTATTATTATTATTTTTTTTTTTTTTATGAATCAAATATTCAATGAATGTGCTTTGTGGCACAAAGACCTATCAGGGTTTAATTGGTCTTAAATCCCTTGCTGCCTCCGCCAGTCACAAATCATACAGAGTCTGCCAGAAGGTGTCCCAGTTCCATCTTAGTGTATTTTTTTTTATTTTTTATGTTTAATAGTGAAAACATAAGATCAACATCAGCTGTGTGTTAGCTCATTAAAAAAAAAAAGAAAAAGGCTCCACTCATATGTCACTTATTTTGTACATTTGATTTAAATACACATTGAAACGGCCACTGTCTCATGAAACTTATATAATTTGGGTTAAGTAATTTTATAAATAAGATTAGAAATACAAAATGCAATTTACATATTTACATTTAGCTCAGGTGGGATGCGCAAAGACATATGGAGTCTCATTTTCACCTTTGCCAGCATTTTTGTTTAGTTTTATTCCCATGTTCTTTTTAGTTACTGAGACATCCTTGAAGATATTTTGTGGAGATCAGCTTCAAGCTGACAGGTGGAAGGATATCAGTGAAAGGAGAACAAAAGGCACAAAATCAAAAATCTTCAAGCTCCATCTCATTTTGCATTTGTGTCACATGCTCTGCTGTCAGTTTGCTCTGTTATATGTTAAACTGGAAGCCTCAGGTTGTCACTGACATGTAGAAGTTTCTGTAAAGTTCCACTGAGGCTAGATCTTGGTTCACTCATTTAAAATCTGCTCAGATGCATCTTTTACCAAAGCTACACTGATGTCATACAGCTGATACATTATGCATACTGTTCGTACTTTTCTTGCTAACATGAACATGTTTCTAAATAAGCAATTGAATAAATACATAAAACCATATTGCTTTGAATATGACATACATAATTACAAATCTGCACATTTTCAGCTGTTGTGTACTGTTCATTTCTTCGGTCTCAGCCTAGCACCTCTATGTTCCAGCTGCCTGGGGTTTAATTGGAAGCTGCTAACTGGTAGCAACTATTTACACCTCACAGCAGTCCTAACTGGCAATTAACTTTATGTTTTAACACATTAAACACATTTCACAACTTTTCTATTTCAAAAAGCATTTTAATCAATGTTTGTTTCTTTTTGGTAAAGTTTTTGCCTTACAGAGTTTTAATTTTCTAGATTTTAATTTAAATACATTTAATCTGTTTATGATGTATTAAGTTTAATATTATAAGTCTAGATGACTGCCAATATGACATTGAAACAAATAAAATGCTTACTTGAGGTAAGCTGATTATTTCATGAACACATGCAGATTTAGAGACACATTGCAGTAAACAAAAAAAAAAAGGCAAATTATATAGTTCATGCAAAATTAAAATCTACCATGTATAAACTTAAAACAGTAGTTTAGCCAATATCCTGAAATCTGAATGAGCAATACAACTTATATATTAAAAATAATATAGATAAAGCTGCATGTTTTCACCATAATATATAACAATGGGTGATAGATTTGTCAAGAAGCTAAAACAAATAACTGATGAATGCTCAATAATACATGTAGATAAATCTAACAAAAGTTATGACACTTCTTAGTAACTTAACCACTTATGAGCCACTGAAAATATATCCAGGAAGTGGTACAAGAAGAAGTTGCTAGACTGCCTAAAAATTTGGAGCAGGGCAAGGCTATTAACCGTATTCTGTGCCACATACTGTGCCCACACCTAGTCTGCATGGTTTACCCAAAATTCACAAACAAGATCTAGCCATTAAGGAAGATTGCTAGCACGTTTAACTCTGTCACTTATGTTTCCAAACATCTGGTGTCTGTACTCATCCCTTTAGTTGGCAGCTCAGAACATCACATACAGAACACCATGGACTTTGTGAATAAGGTGAGGGATGTCATCATGGAGACTGATGAAACAATGGTCTCTTTTGATGTCACATCACTCTTTATGTGCATTCCTGTTGATGATGCAGTAGAGGTGGTCAGTTTAAAATTAAAATCAGACACCACTCTGAGCAGCAGGACCACGCTTTCCACAGAGCAACTGTGTCAACTCTTTAAACTGTGCCTGCAGTCAACCTACTTCACATATGGGGAGCAATATTATAGGCAGAACCATGGGTGTGCTATGGGGTCTCTAGTTTCTCCTATTATTTCCAACCTGTACATGGTAGAGGTAGAAAAGAGAGCCTTGACATCCTTTTCAGTGACACCATCAAGTTATTGGTTCAGGTATGTTGACGACACCTGGGTTAAAATCAAATCTCAGGAAGTCCAACATTTCACTGACCACATCAACTCTGTGGAACAATATATCAAGTTCACACAAGAAGATGTAAAATATAGCAGGTCGGCTTTCTTGGACTGTGAGGATCACAGTTTCTGCTGGAGGACATTTGCAAACTGAGGTGTACCACAAACCCACCCATACAGACCAGTATTTACACTTTGACTCCCATCACCCTCTGGAACACGTTAGGAGTCATCAGGACTCTGTACCACAGAGCAGACATCATCCCCACTAACTCAGGAGCCAGACAGAAGAAATCTGACACAAGACAGGCCCTGGATCAATGTGGACATCCTAAATGGGCCTTCCTAAAAGCAGAGAAGAAACCCAATCAGGACTCCAGCCAGCCATCAGGTGAAAAGGAGGAACCCAGACCAGTGGTCATTCCATATGTTGCAGGAATTTCAGAGAAAAAAAAAAAAATACAAACAAGAACAAAAGCGACATTTATTTTCCAAACATGACGACCCAGTGGCTTTCAAACCCCAAAATACATTATGGCAAAGACTGGTCCATCCCTAAGATCCAGTCCCCTGGCACAGAGTCATATTGTGTATGCTGGTCAGCATCTGGAGGGCTGTGATCAGTCTTACATCGGAGAAACTAAACAGCCACTGGACAAAAAGATGGCCCAGCACAGAAGAGCAACATCATCAGGCCAGGACTCTGCAGTTTACTCATCTTCAGGCCAGATGTCACTCTTTCAGGGTTGAATATGTTCAACTATTTGATAGAGAGGAACGCTGGTTTGAGAGAGGAGTGAAGGAGGCCATCTTTGTGACGAGAACTTGTCCATCATTAAACAGAAGTGCAGTGTTCATTGTTCAGTGTTCATTTGTCCCTCTCTTACTGTTATTACATATATCACTCAGCCCTCTGTGAATAGCAAATGGCCATCAGGGCACTAACTATTGGCCATTAGGCTGGCGGTCCTCCTTTTGCATGTGAACAGCTAGTTCTGGATGTCAACAACAAACTGGTTAATCCACTATGGAAGGTGCTGTTTATAAGACTGAAACTATTGCAGCTCCTCAGACTGAAGTTCTTTGGAGAAAAGACTACACGTTTCAACAAAGATGAATCCGACCAGATGACGTGACTTAAAATTGGTAGACTGTCACGAACCAGGGTTTTGGATTCAAAATAGCCATACACAGGAGTGCAAAAACAAGAACAGTTTGTATTTATTATGCTGCAGGAGTCTCAGGATCCAATTTCAGTAACATGTCTTTGCAGGCAGGTGGAGTGAGCGCCACCTGTCAGATTTTAAAGAGCTGAACTGGTGGGAAAGCCTCTGCAAAAGTAGGCCTTTAATGCTGTGAACAATGGGGCAATGCAGGTTTGTGTTCCAAAGGGCAAAGCAGGGGTCAAACACAGGGAGTCAGTGGTACAAGGGTATTCCAAAAAGGTGATCTATGAGTCGTGGTCATAGGCAGAATAGGAGGTCGTTACCAAGGTCAGATGTGCAGGCAAATCCAAGAGGGGCAAGGCAAGGGACAAGATACAATGACCGAAGGCTTCACTATCAGGGACCATGAGTGGTTTAATAATCTGGCACCGGTGGAGAGGGAGAATGGAGTTTATAAAGGGTGCAGAGCAGGTGAACCAGATGAGCTGAACAGGTGAGGGGAATCAGGGCTGATTGCTGTGATAGGCTGAGGGGGTGTGGTGAACTGTTAACTGACAGGAGCAGATGCGAGCAATGACATGAGCTGAGGGATAAACAAAACTTGAAGGAGAAGGGAAGAAAACATGGCATGTCATGAAGGAGCAGGGAAGTGAGCAGATGGGGGGCCAGCGGGGGCCACTGATCATGACATAGACTAAAACAATAAACCTATTTTAAGAGAGTCTTTGTTATTATCCATAAATGAGTGTGTATACATGTATATATATATATATAAGAAAAATCAACAGCAACAAGAGTATATTATAAGCCCTCAGAAAGGGATGTGATTGGCATTTACAGCAGCTCAAAATGGAAAGTATAATATATTACTGCATAAAAATCTAAAACAAACAATAACTCCTATTTACTGCACAGTGTTTCAGTTATTATGACATAACATAAATAGAATGAACTCCATTGTAATTTTATATGCATGCAATGACATTACAGAAGGCTTTCTGTTTAGCACCAAATATCTAACATGTATAGACTGAAAATAATAAAACTAATACATATGTCAATTTAAATGACAATAGAACAATCACAAGACCAATTTTCATTTACCCTTTATTTATACAGGTAGTCTCACTGAGTCATGAGAACTCATTTTCAAGAGTCAATTTAATACAATGCTAGCATTCAAGTCATGCTTAAGACATGTGTAAGTTGTATTAATCTATTTACTACACATCTCGGGGTGAGTGGTGGTGCAAAAGTTAGAAAATGGGCCTGTGATCAGAAAGTTGCATGTTCAATTCCCGATACCGTCAACATCAAAATGTGGGTGGAAAAGGTGAAACACCCACACCTACCTTCTCCCTCATTCGCCCCACTCTGGGCCCCTGAGCAAGGCCCTCAACCCCCACCATGCCTGTGCCCTCAACAGGTCTCTTTTGAAAATGACTTATCGTGACTTACCTGCATAAATAAAGGGTAAATGAAATGAAAAAAAAATGTCCGAGTACTGTTAATGTACAAATTACATTTTCGTTTTTATACATATATTTCCTTAAATACTGTGATTGCACTGTTGTATCGCCACATTACTTCTTCTAAGTTATAATTGCTGCTTCTAGTGACTACTTAAACCTGGAAAGAATGACATCACCTTCAAACAGCTGCTGACCCAGGCCACTACACCCATAATTTAGTCATTTTACGTTTCTGAAAACACTAAAATGACACTTATCAAACTTGTGTCATTGTCATTATGTGGCAACACACTGATCCCAAAATGAGTTCTACCATAAAAGTTTGTCATATTTTACCATGGACATGCACACATACTAATTTAGCACCTGATATGTGTGAACACTGAAATTTGCACCTTGCCATGTTGGAAATGTATTTATTATTTTGAAAGAAGATGACCTAGAATCTCAGACACAAAGGAGTCTTGCAGTAGTTACTGCACTAGCTCCCCTTGCAGCCTATTAAGGTTTTTTTTTTTTTTTTTTTTCACTTTAGTATATGTTAATAAGTTAGTTTGTGCTGTTTACATAAACACTTTTTTTTTTGCCCAAAGGGTGATGTCATCATTTTCACATGTGCAGTCCATGATAGAAAAAAAAAAAAAAAAGTTACTGAATCGTGAAGACTCTTTTTTTTCTCTTTTTGTTTTACATTTACACCTTGAATATTAGGTGAGTACATATAATCCCAGAGGATGACAGCAGGCTGCAGGGAGAGTACAAAATATTTAGCTCAGGAGTGTTGGTCGGCATTTAAGGTGTCAATGACTTCTGAATGTCATTTGTCAGTAACAGTAAAACTAATCTGTGGAATAACTACGAAAACAAAATGTAGATTTTTTTCTAGTTTCAGACACCCCATTACTAAAATACACTAGCCTGTTGGGAGATGTTTGTCATTACCAAAATGAGTTAGCCTCTGTCTGTAGACTGTGTTGTTGCTGTTTTTAAATTAGTCTCTAAATTCTCATCTGTTTTTTTTTTTTTTTTTTT
>NC_056500.1:6492562-6502055 GCF_014905685.2 Nematolebias whitei
ATAAGAAGCAGGACTGTTTAAAGAACATAAATGGTTTCTTATATACAATTAGTGATATGACTATTTGCTAGGTGTGCAGAAGAATGACCAATATGTCAGAGGTTTTTTCCAACTGATCCAATCGGTTATTACATCTCTATGGCAACACAGAACAAGCTTAGTTACAAACATACTGCTAGAAAATCACAGTTATATCTCACTTAACTTATATTTCAACAAGTTCATCCACAAAAAGAGAGATGACCCAAACCCCACCTCCAAGCAATTGGATCTAAACATAGCATCAGTGTTGGATGGAATAAACTGTATTCTTAAATAAACAGTGAATGGTAAACATTAGATGTGCATGGCTTCTATAGGTCTAGATACTTTGTGGAAAGAGGCTTTTTGGGACGTTGTCAGTTAATAATCACAAAAAGAAGTTACTTTGAACTTGTTTTTTTAATTCTTGCCCAGCTCATTTGCAGAATTTATGCTGTGACAGCACATTATTACAAAAGGAAACATTGTTTTACAACCAAATCAAAAAGGTATAAAACTGGAACATAAAAACAAACAAAAAAAAATGTGAGAAACACATTCACATTAACTGAAACAAGTTACTGGTACTTTCTAATAGGTGAAAAATGAAATGAAATAAATAAAGAAAGAAAAGTGCCTCAGTTCTTAAGAAATATATAAGTAATCACTAATAAGCAATAAATGCTTTGTAGACTCGGTAAGAAACAGAAAGTTAATGTATTTGATTCATTTTCTCTACCAGGTCTCTGGGTTCTTTTCCGTGCAAACATTTTCTTGAATCTGAATGAAAGTTTTCCAAACAAACTCACTGGCATGTCAAGTTTTCAGATCATCCTAGTATTTTTTTTTCTGTTCCGGAATGGGAAAAAATACTTGCTTTTCTTGCAAGCTTGATACAATAATACCCTCCGACTTGTTCCATTTACAGCCTCAGCAAACATTGGATTAAAAGTTTCATCTGCTTTTTTGCAAGTCAGCAATATTTTCAGGAATGCTCCACATCATACTTGTCTTCTCAAGTGTTCCTATGCTCAGCTTTTTCTCAAAGTGTTGTTGGTGGCATGATTTTATGGGCTCGTTGGTACCTCCCTTGCACAGACTACAGTCAAGATCTGGCACTAAAGCCCCCAGTATACTGCCGCGTACATCCATACACAGAGGTACGCACATACGTACGCAGAGGTACGTGCATACCCCGCAGCGTACCCTCCGTGCAAAGCTCAAGTTTTTTATGACCACATACGCGTATGCGGTGTCGCACAATAAACTGCCCAGGGACGGACTGTTTTGTATGCAACACCAATGTATTAAATTCCCCTTCTTGCCAGGTTGTTGGCAATAACAACACACAAAGTCATCACTCGGTTGTAGTTGGTTGGACACAGTTTTGGTAGTACCTGGGCGATCATGGCCCGTCTCTTGTGACATATCTGAGCTGGAAAGGCTGGCATGCTGGTTGGTGAGCTAAACCAGTTGAACATGTAGCAAACCCTCCCTTTCTTGCATTCACAAACGTGCAGCCAATTTTGCAACTTTCAGTCCCTCTGATCACTAATGTTCTTTCACCCATGTCCTCACCTCAGCAGGTAGTACATGCAGATGTTGCTCAAAAGTGATAGTCTCACCAATCTCCTACTTGGTGTGCTGTTGGGCTAAAATTCAATGTTTGCAGATGGTCTTCAAATGGTAGTAGGTCTCAGTGAGGCACTCACCATGTGCTACTGAAGTTGATCAAAACTGTTGCCTCTAGGTCTTTGAGGAATAGTCAAACTTGGTCAGCAGAGCTTCCTTCAGGTCTTTGTAGCAGTGGACTTTCTCATCATCTATTGCATTGTAGGCCTCCAGCACCTTATCAGATAAAGGCACTAATCGGCATGCCCACTCAATTTTTGACCATTCCTGTGTCTCGGTAATGCATTCAAGGTGCACACTGAACCCCCCATATATATATATATATATATATATATATATATATAGTCTGTATGTACAGACAACAATAGACAGTTATAAAAAGGCATACATATATATATATTTTTTTTACAAATAGGATGGCTAACAAAGAAAAATAACATAAAACAGCTAGATTCTAAGGTAAATGTAGAAAACTAAAAACAGGAACATGTCTGCATTGGTCCCTGCCAGGAGTCCAACAGATTCTTAAAGCCACTTGGAGAGGTCAAGGTCAAGAGTGTCAATCTTTTTGTAAGATATTCCAGGAAACAGGAGCAGAGTAGGTGAAGGCCCTTTTGCCTAGTTCAATTCTCACTGAGGGAACAAAGCAGGTAATAATGCCCTGAGAGTGCACGCTGTAGCTGCATTCATGCAGAGACATGTATGTATATGTGAAACTGCAACTCTTTGTTTGTATTTTCTTATTTGCATTCTTTATGAGCTGACTGAGTGAATTGTTTTTACATTAACAAACTTTTTTTTTTTTTTTTTTTGCTTTCAGGCTGATTTTTTCCACCACTACTTGAACAAATTTGATGAAATATATTGCTTCATCAACTTGAGCAACACAATGGATTACTTGTTCTTCAATTTAGACCTTTTTCATTTTTTTTTTCATCATGACATGCACAACAACACAGCAAATAAATGGTGACATGCTGTCAAAGCTTTCATTTTCTTGTCATCTCTGATTCCCTGCAGCGAGCTCAGAAAAAGATGCAGCAATTAATGACTTTTTGGTCATTTAGATGAGGATACAGTTGAATTTCTGCTGCTCAGTGAGCTGACAAATCTGTCTCATCTATCTACAGTTATTTTGGGCTATTACTTGTGATATGAGAAAGCAAAATGTAATAACACACTATCAGAAAAGCCCAGCATTAAATGATATATTGATGTTTAGGTTTGCGACTGTTGACTGTTAAAGTTTTGATCCGGGAGGTATAAAGCAATTCAGCTAAATTACAGGTATAGTGTTGAAAAACAGCAGACAAGCAATTTGTGCAATTTTATATAACAAAGTAGGATGAAAAATACCTTTTGACACAGTAAGAGACCTTAATTCCATCTGTCCAACCATTATCTTTTATCCACTTCTTCCATTTTGGGTCACAGGCGTCGCCGGTGCCATTGTCTCCAAACCCTCTGTATCATTTTTCACCAGTTTTTATTGTCTGTCCAAACAGGTCTCACTTGTAAATAAGTCTTCAAGGCTCAATGTGACTTATCTTTTTAAATAAAGGTTGAATGAATGTCCAACAATCACTGTGCGAGGGGCGGGTACACCCTGGACAGGTCGCAAGTGCATCACAGGGCCACATAGAGACAAACAACCATTCACTCTTTCACTCACACCTAAGGACAATTTAGAGTTACCAATCAGACTAACATGCATGTTTTTGGTCTGTGGGAGGAAACCCGAAGTACCCTGGCAACAATCATTCTTGATAAACATACATCCATCTTTACCCACTTCTTCATTTCCAGGTTGTGGGCATCACTGGTGCCCATATCTAGCGGTCACTGTGCAATAGTCAAGGTACATCCTGGACAGGGAAATGATAAATGTACTGTACTTATATAGTAATAAGGGGGGTGGTGGTGCAGAGGTTAGAGAAGGTTGGCCTGTGGTTGGAAGATCGCTGGTTCAAGCCCCGGTACGACAACATCAAAAATGTGTGTGGGGTAGGTGAAGCAACGACACCTGTCCCCACTCTCATTCGTCCCACTCTGGGCCCTTGAGCAAGGCCCTTAACCCCCACCATCTGCTCCTCTGGGTGTCCCAGATAGCAGCTCTGTGCTCCACACAGAGGGCTGTGGTAGCTCGGTGGTCAGTGGTTGCGTCAGGAAGGGCATCCGGAGTAAAAATAACTGCCAAGTCTTTGTGCGACTTAGTTCGCTGTGGCGACCCCTAAAAAAAGGGGAGCAGCCAAAAACAAACAAAAAAAAAACTTATATAGTGCCTTTCTGTCCATTCTAGATTCTCAAAACACTTTGCAGCACAATATGTGCCCTGATTTTCCCATTCACATACATATTCCTACAGGACTCTACTAAATCTCTTCAAAGTTAATCAAACAAATCATTTGAGATTTGAGATTAATCAGTGTTTTGTTTAGCTCATATTCATACACCAATGTGACACACAGCAGAGACAATAAGGGCTTCAGTGTCTTGCCTATGACACTTCAACATGTGACTGCATAGTGGTGGAATCGAACCCCCAACTCTCCCATTAGAAGACAACTGATCTAACCACTCAGCAACAGCTGCCAAGGGCTTACGTCCATCACAGGGCCACACAGAAACACATAACCACTCCCACTCTCACTCATGATGGGGGTTAAGGGTTTTGCTCAAGGGCCCAGAGTGGGGTAAATGAGGCTGGAGGCAAGTATGGGTGCTTCACCCACATTTTGATGTTGTCGGTACCAGGAGTTGAGCCAGTGATCACCACTACCCATGCAGGTCCTTATAAAAAAAATAAAAAAAAACAACTAAAAAACAAACAAACAAACAAACAAAGACACATATACAGTATGTATATATATATATATATATATATATATATATATATTTATGTTTTGTTTTTTCAACACACACAAACACCCACACATATGCAAATGGTACACAGATGAAAATGTATGTGAAATGATCAAGGAGAACAAGTTCAGGAGGTCAAGTTTATTTTATGAATTTATGTGAGCTGTGTCCAGCACATAGTGAAACATGTTTCCTTTTTCCTGTCGACTCTGCACATTCTTATGTTTATAGTTGTATCCAACAATTATTTGCATATTTTAGGTCTTTGATTTTGTCACTTTGAGTAAGCCTTTTTTTTTTTAAGCAGAATATCTGACATAAGATTTTTTTTTTCAGACCTCCATCATTCTCCAGTATTTTCATAAAATTCATAAAACAGCAAACACTTCAGTTTAAACAGTTGAACACATTTAATGTTTTTTTTTTTTTTTTTACCACATAAACAATAAAATGTGGTTTCTAGTATGAACAAAATGAAACATACGAGGTGACAATAAGAAAGTTAAGCTGATCTGAGTTCCTTTATTAGTATTATTTTTTTTTCAACAAAGAAATACCTGAAAGTAGAATGCTGGTATTCCTGAAGCCAAGGTACCAGAGCATGGCCGAGGACTCAGACTCTGCAGGAATGTTTTAAGTAACAGACATCATGTTTTATTCAGATCGCATTTACTAAATTTAATGGAGGGGAAAAATGTCCCATAGAGCAACAAATAAATAAATAAATACATAAAATCATCCACACCCATATCCTTCTGATGTCTGTAATTTAAAAATACTCGGAGTGCATCTACTTAAATCTGTGAATGTGTTCATTTTTAACCATTGTGCAGTTTTGCTGGTACTGTGTTTCCTCTTAAACTTGTGTTTTTGTGTACATGTCTAAATCACCAGATTTAACCCTCAACATACAGATATGTTTTAGGATCTTCAACGTATTGTCTGTGCCTCTGTCTCGGAATAAATTATGTTATCGCATAACGCTATGCAAGAAACAGCTATAAGACTTTGGATATTCATAGATAAAGTCAAAGTAATGCCCGAGTTTGGGGATGAATTTGAAAAACTCAGTGTTACAAAGTCATTAAATCATGCAATGATAAAGTAGTGACTGGAGAATTGGGTGAAGTTTTAACATCATGACAGGCATCACAGCTGCTCGAATCCCATCAGAAGATAGTCTAGAGTTTAATAAATTGCTGTAAATTAAAGTTTAAGCTCAGTGGCAGTTTGTCACCAACTTATATCACTGGAATTTGGTATGAAATCATCAAACCTATATGGTAATAACATCCTGGTGAATATTTTACATGGAATGTAATTGCAGCCTAGATTTTGTTAACTGGCAGGGCTTTTCCAGTTTAGTAAGCATAAAATTCCTATGCTGTGAGGAGGATATGAAGAAGAGAGTCAGGGTGAGTGGTTTCATCTACAAAGCCCCGAAGGCCCCACAAGGTGTAGCCATGAATAAAAAGCTGACACAACCAAACTAACATTAGATGAATGTAACAAAATTACAGTCTTGCAATATGCTTGTGCGCATTATAAAAAAAAAAAATAAAAGAAAAAAAGAAACAAAAACGGCATTAGTAATAATAACAACATTAATAATACTTTAATTGCCACCTTATTTTGGCAGTTGAGTTTGGGTGCCTGAATAATCCTACATCCTGGGAGCTATGCTGTGCAATGCTAGTAGGATCTTCCTAGGCAGATTGACTTTAGGAAACAGGCCAAAGAAAGAGTGAATCAAAAGACAAATACAGTAAAAAGTGGTAACTTCATGGTTCGTTTTTTCATGGACTCGCTATATTGTAGTTTTTCAAAATAAGATTGGACATCACATACAATTGGCTGATTGATGGATGAGCTGCACAAATGACATGCAATTTTTACTTAAAATGAATTATTTTAAATTATTAAGCACCTGCTGTGCAGCCCACACTGCAGGAGAAACTTCCTTCCGCTGCTCCTCCTCCCTCCTTCTTCCTCCTCAGTCAATTTCCGTTCTGCAGAGGAGAAGTGGGCGTGGCCGGGAGCGCAGACTGTAGCCTTGGCACAGAGCTGCGTTCATGACATGCTGTGCTCTTTTAGAGCGTTTAGAAACTTTTTTTAATTTTTTTTATTTTTTTATTATTATTGTAACAGTGTGAGAAGGGTTAAAACTACTACTTACTAATTGTACTACTATCCCTACTTAGCAGTTTTCCACTTATCACGGGGCTTCAAGGTATGGATCCCCCGCAATAAACAAAGAACTACTGTAGACAGAAAACAACAAAAAGCTCAATGTCCCTTGCCCACCAGAGAGGTGATATTCCATGTCCCAAGAACCAGCTTTGGTAAAACAGGGTCAAAGTGTCAAAGCATATGCCTTTGGCTACAACCCATGTCACGTTGTACCCGACTTGTCTGGCCCCTCCTGCAGCTAATGGGCCCACAAGAAGGCAAATACATGCTGCTAATTCGAGGTGAGCCTGACCGAGCCCCGTGGGTAGAAACCAAGTCAGTAGGCACTCACTGATGAGCCTCTCCCCAAGGCCTGGCTACACGGTGGGGCCCTGGTAACCTACGTTTGGGCAAGGGACATTGAGTTTGAGTGGGCCATGTTCAACACTTTAATTGTTGAGACGGCTGCCCTGAATGGCGGCTGCAACGTTATTGGTGCTCCTTAGGCAGGTTGTTGGGAGCTCTGGGCATGTATGACTGGGGAAGGGAGCCCAGGAAAAACCCAGAACACACTGGAGAGACTATGTCTCTCGGATCTCATGGGAACGCCTTGAGGTCCTCCCATAAGTGCTCACTGAAGTGGCTGGAGAAAGAGATGTCTGGGCCTCCCTGCTTATGGTATTTCTTACTTCTTTAGACTATTTTTGTAGCCATTTAGACTTTGATTGTTTTATCAAAACAAAAAAAGGAATTGTAGCAGTTTTGTCCTGATGCATGCTCAATAATCCAGGTAGAAAAATCTAAAAAAGTTAAATCTGGTCCTCTGGACATTCAAAAAAACCCTAAACAAAACAAAACAACATGTTGTTTTGCTTTGTTTTGGGTTTTTTTGAATGTCCAGAGGACCAGATTTAACTTTTTTAGATGTAGCAGTTTTGGTTAAACCTTCAAATTAATATGTGCAAACTTGTGTAGCATTGCAAGATTTGCTGCTCTGAGTACATTGCGTGTTGACAGTGACTTACAGCTAAAATCACACTAATTTTTAGCACAACAAATTAAAAAAATGCTTAATTACCTGGCTGTGGTAGCCATTTTGAATTTGGTTGGATCAAAACATTTTTTTTGTTTTAAATGTACAATAAATAATGATGAATTGCTTTTTTTTTTAAATTTTGCCAGTGATTCATGGGATATGTTATTAAAAGTCAGAAAAAAAAAAAAAATCTTGAAATAGCTAATGAACACAATTGTAGAAATATTTTGTGCAATTTGATAGCTCTTAGAATTTGTGTTGACGATCACTCTCAGCAACTACCAACATCAACACACCGTCAGTATCCGTAAAATTGAAAAAAAAAAAAATTACAACTACAAACTGATTTTTTTTTTTTCTTTTTTTTCGGATCTTTGTATTTTGCATGATGATTTTCTTCAAGGCAGCACGGTGGCGCAACTGGTAGAGCTGCTGCCTCTCAGCGAGCAGGTCCTTGGTTCAATCCCCGGTCCAGGGACCTTCTGGGTGGAGTTTACATGTTCTCTCGGTGCATGCGTGGGTTTTCTCCGGGTGCTCCGGTTTCCTCCCACAGACCAAAAACATGCATGTTAGGCTGATTGGTAACTCTAAATTGTCCCTAGGTGTGAGTGAGAGAGTCAATGGTTGTTTGTCTCGTTTGTCTCTATGTGTCCCTGTGATGGACTTGCGACCCGTCCAGGGTGTACCCTGTCCCTCGCACAGTGATTGCTGGACATGGGCCCCGGCGACCCCCGTGACCCAAAACGGAATAAACGGGTAAAGATAATGGATGGATGGATGGATGGATTTTCTTCAAGCTCTGTGTGCTCATAATTAAGCAAAAGGTTGTTATTATTTGTGTGTGCTTTTTACATTTCAGCTTAGTGTGAGGAGTTTTACAGCTGTTTTACTTCTCGTTCTGACCCGTTTCCTGGGTATGATTGCACAGGCTTGTCTCTGTGCTCATTAGCAGAAGCTTCAGCTTGGAACGTCTTGTTTCTGCTCATCCCTGCCTGCCTTATACTCTGCAACACATATAGAATGTCCAAAGCTAAAAGTCCAAAGTAGATTTTTATTTTTCATGTGACATATAATATGTATTTCACTAGAAGAAAAAACAAACAAACAAAAAAAAACCATAATGTGGAGTGACATGATCAAAGCCGAGTCAAACAACATACAGAATATGTAGCAAACATTGAATTTGGAGGTTATTTGACTTACTTGGTGACATGATTTTTATTAAGATTTTTCAAGAAAGAATGTGAATACTGATGTGAAGATATGATATATGAGCAGAGAATTTCAGGAGTATTTTAATACTTGAGCACACTTGTCATCCTGACCACACTTTGCAATTTGTCTGTCTTTACTGTGAACAGTTGGTGAAGAATCTGAAATTGTTGGAGGCATACTCTTCTGTCATGTGTTAAATGTGGGTGGATTCTGCTTCATAAAATATTCTGTGCTGATCCTCAGTTCATTCTCTCCCCTGACAGTGGGTCACCACCACAGAGTTAAAAGTGATTGCCTTACAGGAGAACTTGGCAATAATATGAATTTGCATGAATAGGCAAAAAGACAGTGCATGTGCTAGAGCTGCAAAAACAAGCCAGTTTTGAAATTGTAAAATAAGCAATATTATAATAACTTTTAATTTAGTTCAACCAAGAAACTACAATATTTACTGATATGGATTATCTACAATCAAATTGTGCATTTGTGCAGTTGCAACACTAAAACTATTTCTCAAATGAATGAAAATGTAATATAAACACACATTAGACATGTAAG
>NC_056500.1:6502165-6504949 GCF_014905685.2 Nematolebias whitei
TATATATATATATATAAAAAGGCATTTTAAACCCTTCACACACTCTTGCAATATTCCAAACGATGTTTCTAAACTCTAAATCGCTCTAAAAGTGCACAGAATGTCATGATTTCAGCTCCCTGCCTTCAGCTGCACTCTCGGCCACGCCCACTTCTCCGCTTTGCACGGAGATCAGCTGATCAGCTGCAGAAGAAAGCTTCTACCCAGCTGTGAGTTGCACACAGGGGCTAAATCATTTAAAATAATTTATTTTAATTTTTTTTTTTTAATCCAGGCCGATCATGTGGCTCATCCATCAGTCAGCCTTTGTTTGTCATGTCCAATCTTATTTTGAAAAAACGCGATAGAGCGAGTCTGCGAAAAACGAACCGTAAAGTAACGAGGGACTATTGTATTATCTTTGTGTGATGACGCTGAGTTTATAGATACAGTGGTAATTGTTCTAAGAGGGCACAGTGTGATTGTGCACTTTGTGTGTGGCACGAGCACAGCTAACTTGACCTTCATCATGATATCAAAATCATGAAAATATAATTGTAAAAAGTCACAAACAAAAGTCAAAACAAGATAATGAATTTTAGTGCATCTATGCATAGCTTTTTTTATTGAAGCATGCAAGAAATTAGTTGGCATGACATGAAACATATCATACATTCATTAAAATGTTTGATCTATTTTCTACAATCAGCTTGCATTTCTCAGTTTAACAGTCGATGTAATGAGTTAACATTCCTCACAGTAACCAGATTTCAGAAAGCCAGTTGTGCATATCTCAGCTCCACAGTGCAGACTGTGCACAGCAAGAGAGAGGAAGCTGTCTCACTATTATATATCGCATCGTGTCAGCAGGACATGTAACGTGTCATGGAGACGCAGCGTGCAGTATGGGCCAGAAAGAAGCTTTATGTTCACGCTGCAATCTGCTCGTTGTCTATCAGCTCACTTCACAAAGAATAATGCCACACACAAAGTTTTTGTCTTCCTGAGACTCAATTTACACCAGCACAAAGAACTTTATTTTACTCACTGTAGGTTATCCCATTAAAAGCCATATCCATGTACATGCTTTTTTGAAAAAAAAAAAAAATCAAAACAAAAAAAAACTGAATATATCTTACACTAGTTGTTGTGTACAGGTCCATTATATCTGTTCAGACACATCCTTGCTGACAATGCAGCTGAAAACAAAGTATTTATTTTCAGAACTACAGTATTTTTCTTTTTGCTTTGTCTTCAGCTGACAATGACTATGAAGCTTCACTAACCAAATAATGGGATGAGACAATCATGAATAACCTGAGAGGATATTATTTCATTATTAGTTATTTTTAAAAGGAGGAGGAAGTGCATGTTACATGAAGCAGATCCCTACAGAAATATGTAAAAGGAGAATATAAATGTAAAGGAGCATGTTGGTCATTTGGATCAAGATCCATATTTGATAATGATATATTATAGTTTTAAATGTTTTAAAGGAGAATACACTTAATCAGTTCTGATATACTCACATTGATTTTTACTGTCATCTTTGGTCATCTCTTCTGCGTTTATAACTTTGGAACTATTTGCCTTTAAAGGGGACAAACTGAAGGTTTAAGACATTTTTGTAGATGAGAATTTCACATTTACATGTTCATAATAATTTTCTCCATCTTTCTATTTTAGCAATTTGATCTATAATTTTGTAAGATGCCTTCAAGATAATTTAAGATACGGAATGGAACATTTACCATTCAATGATGCATACTTTTAGTGTGTTAAATCACTTTAAATGCTGTAAATTTGCTGATTAATGCAAATATGGTGTGCACTGTGATTATTGATTGCAGTGATTGTTTAATCTATATCAGTAATTGTGCTAAATATATATATATTTTTTGTTTTGCCATGTTTCTTAGCAATGCTTAATCACATTTGTTTAACAAAATATATATTTTGCACTGTGTGGCTGAAATCCATAAACACATACCAGTGCTCTTTTTTTAAACATATTTATTAATTATATATTTTTATTAAAATGTTCTGCAGGAATATGGCTTGAACAAAAAAAAAAAAAAAAAAAATCCTTGAAGACCTTGTGGTGAAAGATTAGGTCACAGTGTGTCCTTACCTTCACACAGAAAAAAAATAAAAATAGCTATGTTTTATTTAGTCTCTCAATGTGGGACTAGCATGAAACACTGGTGAAATAATTCTGCACTGAAAAAAAAAAACCTAAAAAAAAACAAACTGATGAAACTTCTCTTGCACACGCACAGTACCTTGAGTTTTAGAATGTGGATAAATCTATTAGCAAAGCTGACAAAGAAGACAATATAGGACTACCAGTACAGCCGATAGAAACAAAAAGGCAATTTTTCATCATTCATTGATTATGTCAATTAGAAGTGAAATAGTTTATGAAGATGTGTATCTGTACACCTCAGCTTTGAAATAATGTCTGCATAGAGATACAACCTTCGAGACAGTGAAGTGCCAAAAAATATAAATAAATAAATAAAAACAGCTGGAGTTCAGTGAGTTAATGATGCAAAACTCTGGTGAATGTAGATAAAAAAACAACAACAACAAAAGTAAAATGTAGAGAGACAAACAAACAAAAATATTGATTATTAGCAAACATACTGCATAGTGCATCAGCTCTATCATTTACTGGCTTTTGTGCCTGAGGCTAAAGCTTCACCAGATAATGTAGAAAATCCTCTCCAGAAGCATTTCATGCAAAATGGCAACAGCTCCAATATGAAAAAAATAATAAAATACCTGCTGCCCATGTATGAATGA
>NC_056500.1:6505049-6505840 GCF_014905685.2 Nematolebias whitei
ATGTGTGTATATGTATATAAATCCTAAAATAAACTACTACTTACTACTTGTACTACTGTCCCCACTCCACAGGTTCTCACTTATCGTGGGGCTTCAGGGTATGGGTGCCCCGCGATAAACGATGCACTACTGTATATCCTAACACTATTAGATCACAAACGTGGATTTCTAAGTTTGACATTTTTAGATACAACAAAGATGGAAGTGTCTAGTACTGTAATTTTGCCAGAATTGACTTTTTTTATTTTTCTTGCAATGTTTCCCATCTGTTTCTTAACTCCAAAACAGTTTCTGGATTTTTGATATATAATTTCAACACGTTTGGTATGAGCCTTGTAGAATGTGAAAACAAACATAACAAACTTTTTTTTTCATCTAAATCATGAATATGTAGCTATTCTTTTTTGTATAAATATATATATTTTTTTTGTTAACTAGGGATTGGGATTAGCATCTAAATTTAGATGGATATGAAATAGGCCTTTCTGGGTGGAGTTTGCATGTTCTCTCCGTGCATGCGTGGGTTTTCTCCGGGTACTCCGGTTTCCTCCACCGGAATAAAAACATGCATGTTAGGCTGATTGGTAATTCTAAATGATCTCTTGGTGTGAGTGAGAGAGTGAATGGTTGTTTGTCTTTATGTGTCCCTGTGATGGACTGAAGACCTGTCCAAGGTGTCCCCCGCCTCTGGACATAGGAACCAGTGACCCCTGCAACCTGAAAAGGAAAAAGTGGATACAGATAATGGATGGATGGATGGATGGATGGATGGATGGATGGATGGATGGATG
>NC_056500.1:6505850-6509561 GCF_014905685.2 Nematolebias whitei
GGATGGATGGATGGATGGATGGATGGATGGATGGATGGATGGATGGAAGATGGATGGATTTGAAATATTTTCATTTGTCAAACTGTAAAAAACCCTAATAAAAAAGCTGCAGAGCTTTGACAGACTACGGCAGCACATGACAGGCATGTGAACAACATAGCTGAGCAAAATATACCACTGGAAGTAAATTAATTAGGAGTTTTAATACTAGTAGGAAGTCACACAGGAAGATGCATCAAGATAATCCAAATGTTTGTTTCATATTACATATCAGCTCTTAAAAAAAAACAAAAAAAAAACCTGTCATGATTTAATTAAATGTGAGATTGCTTAAGACTAAACCTCAGTGAAATTATTTAAAGTTTAAAATTGTTCACTGTGTCAAAGATGCATCAACATGTTGGCATAATGATTTTTATTTGTATTTTTTTTTTTTTTTTTTACCTTTCCTCTCTTGGTTCACTTTTTTAGGCACATGCTGAAAATCTTTTATTTCCAACTGCATTTAAGGCACATTAACTTGCCGTTGAATCCTCTTTAACATCTGAAACAGAACTGCTCTGTAATCCAACATAATATAACTTTGACAGAGATTTGTTCTAAACTTTTTGGGAATTCAAATGGATTTCCACAACATTAGTCTTGCTTAGCAGGCATGAGGAGATTATGAAGCAATACTGAGTTGTGAAGAACTGTTGATCCTCATCCACGACGCTCTCCACTCCCACCCCCACACTGTCAGATCAGGCTGCAGACAAGAGAAACGTCACAACTTGAATGGTTTAAATCAAAATTGAAGCATCCATCTTAAACTCATGACAATATTTTGCTAGCTGCGAGGATGCTCCATATTTTATGCAATGGAAGGCTGTAGATGAGCTCAGTAAATCATATTTAGTTTGATAGCTACATGCCTGCACTCCAGTGTGAAGGATGTGTCCTCAAAATATGTTCCTGTTTTACAGGAAGAGATCTCTTTTTATAAGGGCACCATCATAATTTAATGGATGAGGCTCATCCTCATTATGGCAACGTCTTTCAATGTGAAACAGATGTCACATTTTTATTACTCCAGTTTATAATTCTGCAATTTTTGATTTTGTTTTTATTTTTTTTAATGTAATTTAATGTCTTACAAGAAGCCTAATTATCACAAACACAACCAAACTAATTAAATTAGTTGTTTATTAACTTTGATTCATTTGATTTTGTTTTCCTAACCCATGAAAGTGTTGTCCGGTCTCTGTGTAAGACAGCATGCGAGTGGCCATTTCACACTAATACGTTATTTAATTTTGTTTCTGGACAGTGTGAGAAGTGGTTGAGTATTTGTGATGCAATAGCTGTGCATGGATTGTAGTGAATCTAATCCACTGCTCTGCTACTGTTTCAGGCCTTTTAGCTACTGGCTGAACTACATCCTCTCCATCATGTACTGCAGTGAAAACAACCACATCGGCTCTTACTTGGAGAAAACCCGAAGCTGCTCCTGCCCCTACGAGCATAACCCCTGCCAAGGTGTGATCCCCTGCACGGTGGGGGATGGTACCTCATGTGCATCCTGCTCCTATGAAAACCGTTCCCGCTGCGCCACCTGCAACCAGGGTTTCATGCTGAGCCAAGGCGTGTGCCGTAACGAAGTGCCAGACTCCACCGACCATTACATTGGCTTTGAAACTGACCTGCAGGACTTGGAGCTGCGCTACCTCCTGCAGAAAAAAGACAACCGTATCAGCATCCATGGGATCTTCGTCAGCAATGATGTCAGGCTGAATAACTGGTTTGACCCATCATGGAGGAAGAGGATGCTGCTGACTCTGAAAAGTAATAAATACAAATCAAACCATGTCCACATGCTCTTGGGGATGTCTTTGCAGTTCTGCCTTACCAAAAACAGCACTCTCGACCCCATGCTGTCTGTCTACATCAATCCATTTGGAGGAAGTCACTCAGAGAGTTGGATCATGCCCATTGACCAGAACAATTACCCAGACTGGGAGAGGACTAAATTAGACCTCCCCTATGATTGTTATAACTGGACTTTGTCTTTAGGGAACAAGTGGAAAACCTTTTTTGAAACGGTTCACTTTTACCTGCGGAGCCGGATCAGGGGCACTTCAAGTAACGGCAATGGAACTGTTTATTTTGAACCTTTGGAGTACCTGGAACCGGGACAAAATCTGGGCTACATGAAGATCAACAGCATCCAGGTTTACGGCTACAGTATGCACTTTGACCCGGAGGCAATCCAGGACTTGATTTTACAGCTGGACTACCCGTATACTCAGGGATCACAGGACTCGGCCCTGCTGCAACTGCTGGAGATCCGGGACCGAGTCAACAGGCTTTCCCCACCTGGAGCTCAGCCTCTGGATCTGTTCTCCTGTCTGCTGCGGCACCGACTCAAACTGTCAACTACAGATGTTGCCAGGATCCAGGCAGCACTGCAGACTTTCAGTGCCAAGCAGCCCAACCCTGTTGAATATGAGACAACCAAATTATGTAGCTAATAGGTGGGCAGGTGGCCATGTGCACAGATGCACTGATAGAGCAGTTATCCCATAGGCTTCATGATGGTTAAGAGATATTCTAAAGTGGTGCAATTAACAGTTTGGGGACATTTTTAACTGGCATTGTGAATCTCAACAGCACAGCTGAGATTATTTGGTCAGCTTTTCCTATAACTTTGTATAGCATCTTAGAAGTGAGTAGGGTTTCACCATATTTGCCTCATTTCTTTTCTTTTCTGATGAAAATAACTTTGACAGTTCCTAAAGTAAACTTCAAACTCTGCTGCCACTGATATTTTACCGATGTGTTGATGTTTGTAAATTGCACAAATTGGAATCAGTCACACATGATCAAAAGCCTTTGCTGAAACAGAAAATAAATAAAAATAAGCATACAATCCAAGCAAAGTAATATTCTCACAGTCATTTCAGCACCAGCATGATTTCACTTTGTTCTTCTTGTGTTTTCTTCATAACAATAATTTCAATGTGCCAAAGTAAACAAACATGCTTGTTTTGGTTTCATTCTTGTCCATTTTAACCTGATCATGCAAGAAATATTTACATTTATAAGTTAGATGCTTTTAGCTTTGCATATAACAATAATCTTTTTTTTGTTCACTTCACATTTTGTAAGAAAATTCTAAATGAATAAAATAAATAGATGCAGTATGATGCAGATTTCTTGAAGACAACAATATAACATGATCACAATGTATGTTACATGTGCTTTTATTTTTATAATGCTGTTGTTTGTGAAGCAGATGTTACAAAACATTGCCTATGAGATGTAAAATATGATTTGTTAATACACTGAATAAAATACATTTTTATGTGTGGTCTATATGGATTTCAGATGTATATGGAGAAGATCTGGACTAATTCCTTCTTTTGATTGATTATTTTAGAACCATTAAATACTTTCTGCAACATTCCGATCACAGGCCCATCTTCTCAAACCTCTGCGCCACCTCTCCCCAAAGTCAGCCTATGTAAATGGGATTTCTCAACGTGTAATTTTAGTCTGTAAAATTTGCACGATCTTAAGAACTGATTATAAGATATTAGTGTGGATATTTCAATACACATAAGTAGAAAATCAAAGTAATGTCATCCTCAATTTAAATTTACAGACTGCAGATCAGTAACATACATTTTAGAGAGTAGGGCAAGAAATTTTGCATATAATATGTATATACAT
>NC_056500.1:6509661-6514014 GCF_014905685.2 Nematolebias whitei
AACACTCCTGCTCAGCACGACGCGCTTACTAGCAAGATGAAAGTGATAGTTTTTAATATATATAAGCAACATTGTCTGCAAGGCCACAGCTATTTATCATTAAGATCAGATGCTTGATATCCTCCAAATGAGTGCCACCTGACCTCTATTAACCCTGGTCTGTGTTATGTCCCTGGTATGCTGCTGATCACCCACATTGGACCACTTGAATATTTAATTTGGGCTCATTGTGGCCCATAAAGGTTATATATTATAAGCATCCTGTTTGATTATGTCCACCTCTCAAGTTCATGCACCAACACAGGTGAAGCATCTGGTCACATGATGGGGCGTTCGTGCAGAAAATAATTCCAGGGGGTCAATTAAACTGTCAAACTTGGTTGATGCAGTGGATCAGCAAAAGATAGGGAAGTTGTTTTATTTGACACATATTTAAATTCAAGATAATAAAGCCAACACCAGATGAGTTTTCACTCCTGAAACATAGTGAACATTAAACACAAGCCTCATGATGATTGGATTTATTTACATTGATAATGAACAGTAAGTGATGCGTGACTGAAAACGTACATTTTTTTGTATTTTAGAAAATCACAATAATAACTGCTCAAGTTATTGTAAGGATCCATGAATTGTCTGATATGTTTAATATGCACCGGTAAAACTGCTGGGTTCTTTTGAAAACCCAAATGCTGGGTTAAAGTTGTGTGGTCATAGGTTAGGTGGGTTTGACTAAATATGAAATCATAATGTATGACCCAGTAATTGGGTCAGTTATGAGCCATGTCAACTCTTCACAGTTTTACCATTTTTAAGCAGATGTTGGCCATAATGAACTTGAGATGGTAAAGTTGAAATGGTACAACTAACTTTTAGGAAAACAATTTAAATAGTTGTTAACTACTTCAATTGTCACTAGACCGTGAGCATGGGTTCCAAAAAAAAGCATTAGATGGTGCTCGTTAGCTTGTGCCCTGAAACTTGTCACGTAAACATGATTGTCAAATCATGTTTCTTCCAACTGAGGCGGCTGTCTAAACGGAAGCCCATATTGTCCAAAAAGAACCTGGAGACATTAATAGATGCATTCATTACATCTAGGCTTGATTACTGCAATTCACTCCTGTTTGGTATCAGTCAGACCTCTATAGCATGACTACAACTGGTCCAGAATGCAGCAGCCCGATTTTTAACCAGTACAGGCAAAATAGAGCACATTACACCAGTTTTGGCCTCACTGCACTGGCTACCACTTCACCTTCGAATCCAGTTCAAAATACTTCTGTATGTCCACAAATGGCTGAACTGTCCCCCCACCCCCCATCTCTCTGATCTGCTACAACCGTATGCCCCAACACGCTCCCTGAGGTCAGCGGACCAGTTGCTCCTCACAGTTCCAGGAACTCGTCTTAAGCGCAGAGGTGACAGGGCCTTCTCTGTAGCAGGACCAAGACTCTGGAACGAGTTACCTCTGCTTGTCAGACTGGCCCCCTCCCTCTCGGTTTTCAAGTCCCGTTTAAAAAACCACTACTATTCAGTAGCTTTCAACACCAGATGATCTGTGTTTTGAACCTGTATGCTCCACACTGGTTAGTCGTCATTATCTGCATCATTTTTATGTCTATATTTCTGATTTACTTCATTTTGTATATTGCTTTGTGTGTTACCTGTTGTTCTGTCTGTACAGCACTTTGGTTGGCATTGTCGCTGTTTTAAGTGCTCTATAAATAAAATGGTATGGTATGGTGCTAATATTACTTAGCAAGTTAGTTAACACCAACCAAACTTGAATTAAAACAATGAAAGAAAATTGTGCCTTTTCCTTTAAACACATTTTTTTTGGTACCTCCTTTTCAACAATTTAGTAATTTTAACTCAGTTTCTGTGTATAAAGCTTAGGACATGATCAGACTGATTACCCAACTATTGTGATGTAAATCTACCTGAGGTTGACTTAGTTTAAATTCAACCTAACGCTGGGTAATAAATTAGGTTGTTTTATTCCAAAGTACCACTCATTATATGGTTCTGTAATGGTAAAGCTTACAAACAATACTTTTAGTATTTTTTTCATTTATTTTCTAACTAAAGCTTGTCATGTTGAAAGACCACTGGTTTGTACAAAGTAGATGATGCTTTGTCTCCCCTGATTTGATGTTTTATAGGTTCTCTTGTCAGGAGTACACATTTTTGCTTTAGCCACATTTAATTAGTATATATATTTTTTTTCTGCTTGTTGCAGCATTTTGTCTTGGAAAACATGACATCATTAGACATATTAAAAGGTGTTACAATCAACCATTTCCTATTGAGAAAACTCTAAAGCCAACGAATAATCAGTTTGTTGTACTGAATATGACAATGAGGTATTCGAGCGGTGCAGAGCAGATGGTTTCATTGAGAAACAAGCAAACTAAAAAAATATTGTCTGTAATGCCACCTGGCCAACACAAGCAGGAGGCAGGAAGAGCCACGACAAGCTGAAGAATGTAGTGCATATCAGTTCTTATTTAGTTACTTATTTTTCCTCATGTCTGGGCATATCTAATTACTAACTAACGACCAGTGAATACATCAGAACATTAATATTGATTAATGATAGTGATTAGTGATCTTCTCATGGATAAAAAAAAAAAAAAAAATCAAAACATGTTGTCACACTAGTGGCAGAATTTACCAATAATTTTAACTTTAGATGTGTTCTAAATTTAAACAAGTTATTAAAAAAATAGTAAAAAAATAGCATCCAGTAAGTACAAGAAACACATCAAACTGCATGTGACACTTGGCCAGATTCTGTTTGGTTCACTGGGCTGTCATTTTGGCAGGACCTCTTTGGCATCTCAGAGACACAAAATGTGTCCCTTGGCATTGGTGCCTGGATACTTCAGCTAAACCAGCATTCGATACGGAGAGCAAATGATCCAACATGATTCTGGAGTGTTTACTGATAAACAGATGACAGAACACTTCAGGGCAGGGCTATTCAAGAAAACTGCTCAGGGGGCCACAGTTAGTTCAAGTTCAAGTTCAAGTTGTGTTTTATTTGTCATATGCAAGGATACCACAAGGTTAACAGTACAATGAAATGCTTAGGATGAGAAGAACCGATTTGACTCGCTAAAAATAAACCATCAAAGAACAAACAAACAAGAAATACTAAAACATGCAATGAGGTTACAGCAGTAAAGTATCAAAAAGTGAAAAAGTAATTATATTTACAATGTCCTAAGGAGATAGAGTAAACAACAACATTGTGAATTTAACGATGCAAGCAGGATGAATTTGAATGAATTAGTATTTCAAGGTATATATATATATATGTATCATAATTAACATATACTACACAGGTAGTGTGACAGGTTATTGCACATGTAGTGACATTGAGGTTGAATTGTGAAGGCAATGTAGATACATAGATACTGTATCATACATGATACAACCACATAGTGCAGCAGCAATGAACCATAAACATATTAGCTGTCACAAGCTAATATTAGTCATATTAGTTGTCACAGAGGTAGCTTGGTGCACAGTTATTGCTCGATGTTCAGTGTTTTTTTTATTAAGAGTTCAGTAAACTGACAGTTTGCAGAAAATAGCTGTCCTTTAGTCTGTACACAATGACAGACTCCTGTATCGCCTGCCTGAAGGTAGAAGACAGAAGAGTCCTTGCGCTGGGTGGGTGTGGTCCTTAATGATGCCACGTGCTCTGCGCAGATAGATGTGGTAGATGTCCTGGATGGTATAGAGACTGCTACTGTTACTGGAAGCCAGCAGCTCAGGGGCTGGACATCCAGAGATTAAAATCATTTTGTAAATAAACCAAGTGTTACAATGATCTGTTACATTTTGAATGCGTTTGTTTTATTGCATCAAATCATAAATGTAATAAACAGAACCCAAAACCCAACCCCAGAACCCCCCAACATCCTTTTTTTTTTACTCATTGGTGTGCCAGACTGAAGTCACCTTCACGCTGAAAGTGGATCACATGCTGCCAGCACAATAACCCTGCTTTAGTGAATTTCAAGCTGAAGGACCGTGTATTACAGAACCAAGCTTAAGGAGTTTTAGAACCATATATAATTATAGACAAATATTTTTCTTTTTTAAACTAGATGCTTTTTTGTGTGCTTAAACTAACTAGTCTTGTTTGATGGTAAGGTTCTTGGCAAACAGGACCGAGTCAAGATGTCAAAGTGAGAAGGAGCTTTCTCCCACTTTGCCTTTACATATTTCCCACCTTGTTGGAGTTACATAGAGCTCAGTTTACAGGAAAAAAAACAAAAAACTGTGATCTATGTATATATATATATATATATATATATATATATATATATATATATATAT
>NC_056500.1:6514024-6515008 GCF_014905685.2 Nematolebias whitei
TATATATATATATATATATATATATATATATATATATATATATATATGAAACAAAAGAAAGCCTAAGTATCACCAAGTAAGTGAACATATTTTCAGCACTTGTCAAAAAAATAAAAAATAAAGTCAAAACATTTTAGTTGGGTATAAAATGCCAAGCAGTCATTTACAATAAAGCTAAAATGTATTCTTCATGTTTTGATGTTATTTTTATAATGTAACATATGTTTTAATTGACATGATTTGAATTATTCTTTTTAAGTGTTTTGTATAAACTAGACAACTTTGTGAAAATTAGCAGATATCATAAATAGCATGTGTCATCTTGTCCTAGATCATGCTAAACAAAACCAAATTAAAGTTGTCACAGCAGGAAGCACTCTTTCTGAAAAAGACTCATGAATTCAGTGTTTAGTCAGACAAATGCACTTTGCTGGGAGCTCATGCTGTGCAGAGTGAAAGTGGGTGATGACAGCACACTGACAGCTTGCAGATTATTTTCGTTCGTTAACTTTTTGGGGTTGTTTGTATTCTCCTAATTGTGGACTGCCTTCTAGTATGTATAACATATATGCTTCTTTTTGCATAGCCTTTCTTTTGTTTGTCAAAGCAAAGCAAGTCCTTAATGATGCTCTGTGCATCATTACATGTCAACCACATGTGTTTATTTATTTATTTATTAATTTGCTATTGCTTATTGGCTGCTCCCTTCTGCAAGAATTGCCACAACAACCAACTTGCACAACAAAATAATTTGTAAATGTTTTACACGCGACGCCCTTTCTGTTACAACCTGGATTTGAACCTGCAGCTTCAGAACCACAAAACTACTGATCACCAAGTTACCACAGCTCTACATGTCAACATCATGACGTTCAAAATATCCTTACTTTGAACAGAATAAGGGAAAAAAAGAGAGTTTTCTTAAAAAAAAATAAATAAATAAAAAAAAAATATATATATATATATATATATATATATATATAT
>NC_056500.1:6515108-6520524 GCF_014905685.2 Nematolebias whitei
ATATATATATATATTTATTTATTGTATTAATGTTAAAAGTAAACCAAACAATAAAATGTACACTTTAACAAATTATATATTGTTTATATGCACAAAAATGTTGTGAACTGATAATAGCTGTTCCCAAATTTAATACGATGATATAAAATTATGAAAGCTTATAGACCACAAAGGTTTTTAGAACGTTATACATCCTCAGGCAAACTAGAATAAATGCCTGCAGATTTCAAACCAGCAGGAGATCACAGCTTTTCAAAAACGAAACTATGAAACAAACAAACAAAAAACTTTGTTTGTCGATGTTTCTCATTGAGTTGCAGCTGCTCAGAGACCAGTTTGTGAAGAACATATCTCAAAACTGTGAGACAACGCTGGAGTTGTTCATTGCAGTCTCATTGAACTCTGTTTGCGACTAAGTGATCAATATGGTTATGTCTTGAAAAGCTATTTATTTATTTGAAAATCACAACCTTAAATCTCCATGTCGAAGCCTCTTGGATGAGGGGCGAAACGTTTCTTTTTAACAAAAAAAACGAAGTCCAGATGACATGATTCAACCTTTTTTGTTGTTATATACCTGGATGACTGAGAAAACAAACTGTGTGTGTTTTTGAAGGTTCTGGTTTATCTTGTCCACCTAACTTATACCACTCTTGACTTGCTTGTGTACCCACTTTTGCAGCCACACCCACATTTAGTATTTAATCTGCTGGGGTACACTTTTGATATACAAGCAGACATATGTGGACCATTGAAAAAAAGATAATCATAGCTTTTAAATGTTGACGTTTTGGTTTAGAGGTGGGTTGCATTGCACGTGTCAACTTCAGTTCTGTCACTCTGAAGACTTGGACATTCTTGTGAAGGTGTGTTTGAGATGCCCAACATTCAGGATTTGTGATTATTTTATGGGATAAGTTAAACTTTTCTTTTTTTGCACGTGTTCAACACTCAAGCAAAGGAGCTGCCTCCCTCTCACTTGAGGAAGATGTGAACCCCTTGGGAAGTTGCAGTGACATTCTGAAGACATTTGTGAAACTCCTTGAATGCTTTCTGCCAAGTGCACACAGCCAAATGAGATACTGATATTTTGGCACTGCTTTTTTTTCTTCCAAACACAAGGTACTGTAAATGTTACTTGTACAAACTTCAGCTGGGTAGGAGGTTACTGCTATAAAGGATTTCCTTTGAACTCTAATGCAACAAAATCACGGAGAGGAAAAAAAGTTCAATTAAATTAGAAGTTTTCTTGGTATATCTTAATTACTTGTCTCTGAACTGTGTCTCCACAACGTCTGCCTTGTGTTGACCAACGTGTTGTGTTGTCTCTGTTGGTGCTAAACGCAAGACTGATGGGCGAAAGGAAACTTTAACTGCAGGTTTTTTAAGTTATTTGTACTAAAACTTTCAAATGTGTCAATGCAAGGATGATTAGAAGGATTCATTCGAAGGCTCGCGCTTGAAGAAGCTTGCCTTTTTTTTTTTTTCTTAGAGTGTGAAGGTGAGCAGGAGAAAAAAAAAAAATCTTCAAACGCCATTGCTGCATGTGTCAGTATTTGAGAGTCAGCACTTGGAGAGGGAAATAATTGGCTGCACAGTGCAAAGGCATATATGTCAGTCTTCTCCGGTGCATTCATAGATATGATAATATCCACGAGTTGTGCATTTTTCAGCTCTCGCACTGTTTAGATGTCGCTCTGCGTGCAATAAATTGTCCGTAATTTAATTCCCCGCTCATAGAGCTACGTTCCCACTTTTCTATTGTTAGAACTCAACAACTTTACTTTTTAATCAATACTTGTCCTTGTTCATGTGTGTGACTGCTGCGGTTAACTCTCAGTGCGTTAACGTCACTGGCAGGACATCAAAGCACAACGCCAGAAGAATAGTGGAGATTGAAAACGACAGATTTTGATTGAAGCTTGTGAATTACCCTTTTGCAGAGTTTTTTGCACTTGCGTACTCTGAAGTTGTTTTATTTAATTTTTTTCTCCGTGTTGTTTCTCACTTCAGGGGAGGAAAGAAGGAGAATGACTAATAACATTTTTTTTTTTCTATGCAAACCAAAAGAGAATGTATCTGTGTGTGTGTGAGAGAGAGAGCAGACCCAGACATGGTGTTTAAGCTTCTCGCTTCTGAGAAGACAAATGCTTTGTGGTATATCACTTCTCAAAGATGCAACTTTTTCCTTTTGCTGTTGCATCAACATAATAACCTTTTTCTTTTTCTTGAGAAATTGTCATGGGCTTATTATTATTATATATTTTTTTAAATCCACCCACACATTAATAACACACATTACAATAACCACAGGTATTGAAGCATAATAAAGAAATGGGCGTAGCGGCTTCACTAAAAGCAGAATTTATTATTTTTGAGCAAGGTTTCATCACTCCTCAGTGACACTTTCTCACCTGAAGGTGCCCAGTGATTTTCCACTTCTTGTCACATTGTCATATATGGAAAGTACCTACAGTAGCTGCAGAACAGGAAGACACTAATAAGGTGACAAACTACAGAGCCAAGCATTTTCTAGGGAGAGAGAGAGAGAAAAAAATAGTAAAAGAACAAAATATGCTGCTACCATGATTTCATATGGAAAAGAAAATTAATGTGCAGCGCGCCTCTAATCCTGAATCTTATCTGTCCCCTCAGAATTTTTTTCTATAGTTATTGCCACCAAAATTGTTGGATTTCTCCAGGCTTTTTTTTTTTTTACACAGAAGAAAGACTCTGTGATATGCGCTCTACTTTCAGCTAATGCATAATGATTGGGGAAATGTGCTGGCACAGTAATATTAATCTTTTCCTTGACCAGTGGCTTTTTTCCGTGCCTTATTTCTATAAAGCAATGAAATGTGAATGCTCAGCTATGCAGAAGCAGTGATGCAATGTTGTAAACACTTGCATTTTAAAGGAAAAATACATTGATAATTGACATAAACACTAAAAAAATGACCAACAATATAAAAGCAGCTTTCACTCAGCCACTGCTCGAGCCAAAGTTGTTTTTTTATTGCTGACTGGTGATCACAAAAAGTTAGTTAGGAATTCCAGAGGGAGTTGCTGTTTTGAAACATGCTCATCTAAACAAAGCTCATGTAGGAAGGCCAGCTCATGGAGGAAGCGGTCTGATTCTCGTACGCTGTTATCCGCTGCTACACTGTGCTAATGAGCCCGCTTCCACTCAGAGCTCGACAACCTCAGGAGAATAATCACTGAAGCTGTACCCTTTCAACAACTCTTCATGGACTTTGGCCCATAACTGTCACTTTGATTCACAACAGTCATCTGCTGGGATGTGGAAACAAAGCACTGCCTATGATTGTATGATTTAGAGGAGCACAATACAACCAGATTTTCTATACATATCGAGACTTTAGGGAAAAGTTTTCTAAAGGCTGTGTGAAACACCTGCACAGGCAACTGCACTATCCATTAGATATAAACTGGTCTCAAACGGCCTATTCTCAATTGGTCGACATCATTAGTTTTGCTTGAGTCTCTAACACTGCATAGACTTAACTGCTTTCTCGCAAGGGACTCACACTTGCGGTCCTCTGCATCACTCTTCCCTCCCTGCTCCTCCTTTGCTTTTCACTTTTTGTTTTTTTCTTGATGATGCCCTATCATCCTTTACCTTCCTCTTACATCATTTCCTTCATTTCCATCACACACCACTGCCAGAGAAAAATAACTAAATAATTTAGCTTTTAGCTTCATCATCCTCTAGTTTTATTTGCTATTCTTCCATCCCCTAATTCCCCACCAACTCCACTGACTCGTCTTCTCCACATGCATCTTCTCTGTCCATTTGTTATCTGCTTCATCATCTCTCCCTCCACTCTGGCTTCCCCTCCTTTGTGTTTCTTTTCTAACTCATCCGCCACTTTCTGCTGTCCTTGCCGCCTAGCCAAACAGAGTCCCACATTATTCCACTCCTGCTTATATCAGTTGTAGCTAGCCTGTCAGCCCCAAGCCTTAGTTAATCACTCAGGCAGCCCAGCAGTCGGGCAGCTCACTGTTAACTCCCTGGGCACTAATAGCAAGACAAAAGTGAGCAAGAACAGGGAGGTGGGAGGGGGAGTGGACTCATTAGGAAAACAGGTATTTAAAGAAATGGTCCATTTCAAATCAAAAGATAATTTGTCTCTTGCTTCAGTAACATTTTTTATTTAAAATAATTTTATTGAAAGGCTGGTTTATCTTCAGATGTGAAGTCGTTTGCTTGTGCTGCCAGCTATGCTGAGACTGACTGTTGGCATTATCAATTTGAGGCTTGATAAATACTTCCTGTGTTCAGATGGCATATTTTATCCCCAAAAGAGAGGCTGAGTTTTCTATCCAAAGGCGTTTTTTTTTATTTTATTTCTTTTAACGCTGACTTCATGTTGCTGCTTCACTGATGGAGCAGGAGTCGATAAAGTGAAATATGACTTCCAACTGCACACAGACATTGCCTAAAAATAAATAAATAAATCTATACATGTTTTTTTTTGTCTGGCCTCTAAGTGATCAATGCATTTGAGCACATGCCTTTTTGCCCTTTTTGTGCTTGGATGGTCAAATCAATATGGAAAAGCCAAATCTTACAAGATAATAAAACAAGCAAACATGTGAATGACATTTGTTTTTATTTGCACATTCAAAGATTTAACAATGTTTACTTTTAACAAAAAAAAAAGCTAAAAAGCTTTTATACTTATACTAATAATCAATGCTTGCATTAAACAAACTCAACAGTTTATTGTTATTATTATTATTATTATTATAATTAGTAGTAGTAGCAGTAATAGTAGTCATAGTAATAGTAGTATTAATAGTCATAGTAGTAGTAGTAGGTTTAACCATAGCCTCAGTGATGTTTATAAGACACATTTTTGCAAAAAAAAAAAAAAGAAATATTACAGAGAGAGGTGCAACCACCAAACAAACAAAAACAGAAATTTGAGGAAATTCAATGCAGATACCGACCAAGGACAAGATGTGAGGTGGGAGTTGGTCCGGAGAGTTGAACTGGCGACCTTCCGATCACACGGCCACCTTCTCTAACCTCTGGGACACCACTACCCTAATTTTACGAATATAATAAATGACTGTCCTTGTTCTAGTGCCTTTATTCAACCCAGTTATTGACTCTAATATAGGAAATGTTATTTATGATTTTTTTTGTTTTTGTTTTAGATAGTTTAGATTTTTTAGATTTATTTGTTTGGGAGGGGTTCAGCAAACACAATTTTGTTGCTTACACTTACTTTTGTACTAGACTCCACTGACAGTTATAAGTCAGATATAAGTAGACTGTGAATGATTGAACAATGAGATGAAGCACAATTTGATAACAATTCTATCAAAGTGGGATATTATCCAACCTTTAAATATATATATATATATATATATATATATATATATATAT
>NC_056500.1:6520624-6533384 GCF_014905685.2 Nematolebias whitei
TGTGTGTGTGTATATATATATATATATATATATATATATATACAAATGCCACACACACCAGCCAGACTTACTTCATTTATTTTTCCCAAGTGTTCCTGATCAATAAAAGTTCAGCCATCCTGTAGGTTTCGTCCCTTGACTTTAACTTTTTTTTTTTTTTCACACACATTTCCAGTCGTGTTCCTCTACAGCAAAACACTGTGTGGTGTTCACTTGAAAACTGGGAGATTTCAAAGGACATAATGATAATAATAATATTGATAATAATTTAAAAAAATAATAATAAAATCGTGCCTAAAAAAATACTGTAGATTAATAAGATTATATATTTTTTATTTTATTTAACATGGACTTATTGAGCATGGACTTTGTTGGTTTTGAACCAGTTTGGCATGACTATTGATGAGGAAGTGGGCCAGAGGAGGAGGTGGCACGCCAAAGAGACAATCTTAGCACCAACATAACTGGTTTGTTCCAATTTGGAGTAAGCTGTTGGGGGAAGAATCAGTTTTGTGTTGTAGGTTTCCTTGACTGATGAAGCCTTCTGGATGGAAGGTGAAACGTTTCAGCACACACACACACACACATAAACTGTCCAGATGTCCTGACTGAAAATTGTTGGATCCTAATTTTATGTACTAAACGTTAGAAAAAAAACAAAAAAACCCCCTAAAATCTTGATACAGGATGTGGGTGCTGGGAGCAGGCTACTGGGATGATTGGCCACCATTCAGGTAAGAGTTCTGCCCGGCATTTGTTTGATCCTGCTGCCCTGGAGGACTGAGAGGCTCATCGGGTCGGGGTGGATGATTCGGCATCTGCAGCCAGTTTATTTGGATCTGCTGTGAGACGGACCACTGCAGGACATCCTTCCTGCCCACATCCATCAGCATCTAACACTCTTTGATGAATCCAGGATAATGAGTAACAACAACTTTTATTTCCCATTTGGGATTATTAAAATATATATATTTTTAAGTGAATTGGGAGAAGTATTATCTCTTAGTTGAACAGTTTTCATTTACATTTTAGGAATCAACTGTTCCTAAAGTCCTATTTTATGTCCATCAAAATGTGCTATATTTGATATATTTCAGTGGAAATGAACAACATTTTAGTTTGACTGAAATTGTGCAACAATCCTAACTAAAAATCATCCCTTGCCAAGTTGCATTTTGTGTGTGGACATAACACTGATTTATCCAATGAGGTTAGGCACCTCTTTTATGTCTGTAAGACACTTAAAGAAACAAACAAGACAAGCAAAAAATAAAATAAAATACACAAAAACATTACAAATAAATGAAGCACCCCCAGAAAAGCCTTACAATCATTTGAATAGTCTACCAAAGCAATGACAATAATGAAGAAATAAAGAAAAATAGGTTTATTCTGCAAAGCAAAATCCAACAACATGATGGGTGGCCCAGAACCTGTATTGTAAAAACTTATTTTACGGCTTCATAAACTTAAGTTTAACAAGGGATTTATTACAGATATAAAATGTGGTCATCCGTCTATCTTACAGGTATTCTGTTGGTGATGACTGAACCATCACTCACGTCTGAGGTCATAAACTCATCAGGAGCTATATTCGCTGGTCACTGCACATGGATGACTAGGAAGTGGACCCCCCCCCCCCCTTTCCCACACACACACACACACTTTACCTGTACCATTTTAAAATTTGACATTGTAGTCAAACAAATGGGGAAAGTGACATTGACAGGTCAACTCATATGCTTGATGATACAGTATTTAAAAAAAAAGGTAACAGCGGCATCACATTCATTCAACCTTTATTTATACAGTTTAGTCTCATTACAAAATATAGGTTTCACTTCTGTGAAGTGTTTAATACACCATTAAACAAACAAACAAACAAACAAAAAACTGTATTTCACATCGACAAATGGTGTGATTCTACCAAATATTCAGGTACTTTTGTTGACCCAGTACAATACTCCTTAGTACCAGACTGGTAATCTGGTAATATTAAGAAAAGTCAATGAACTGTTTATTGTTAACACATTTCATACATACAGGTTATACATGTCACCTGGTCAATACGGCTTCACTGAATAACAGACTAGAAATCAGTACAAACTTCTGCCTTAATTATACTTATTGTTAGATAGAGAAAACAAAACTAGAACAATATGTGTGTAGAGACAGGAAATTAAAATCTGTTTATTGTAACGATGAGTAATTGTGTTTTTTTTAAATAAAAAAATAAAAATAAAGCAGCATCTGTGACAGTTTGTCAATGAAAGTAAAATGAACACTATAAATGACTAGGTGAGACGTGAAGGACAAAGAAAACATACAAAACACCAAAGTTCTTACACATCACTAGATGATATTCAGTTGACACAGTTCTTTTAATTGTTGTGTCCATTCTATTTATGGAAACAGATACATGTACTTTTTTATGAGAGCAGATAATCATTGTTTTAATATTGCCATTTAGACTACAAAATATAAGTAACTTACCATTTTGAATATTGTGTTTCATTCGTTTCACAGCTGCAGCCATCCCAAGGGTTGTAGCCTCTTTGTATCTTCTACTTAGCTTCTTTTTTTTGTTTTCTCGCTTGGAACCCTAAATAACTTTTGCCACATGGTCATTTTCTCATAGCGCTCGACTGTGTGACTTATCTTTGTGGCCTATTACAGAAAATGAGAGTAATGTTTCAAAACAGAAAGAAACAGAAATAAAGTGAAAGGGAATGTTGCACAGGGTCAACACAATGGCCTTGACCATAAAATACCTCACTAAATGGTGCTTAAACACCAACAATGTACTTTCATCTAAAGTATGTGCAAAAATTACAATAGAAATACAAAACTTTCTACATGTATTTAGTTATAACATTTTGTTTGTGTACTATTCAGTATTATTTTCCTATAACTCAAACTTCTATCTGTTAGAATTGTGACGTAGAACAATTAAAACTGTGCTAAAACCAAGAAACTGAATCACTTCTAGATTCTTCAATTTAGCTGAGATTTAAAAGTAAATATATCTGATCATAATTTATTTGCACGTGTTAATTCACCACATTTATTTTAAATTGGATGAACCAACAAATACAAATGTATTTGATTATTTTATTAACCTTTATTTAAACAGGCAAATCCCACTGAGCTCACAGATCTCTTTTGCAAGGGAGGCCTGGGCCTGAAGGCAGCCTAACATGCATGTTTTTGGTCTCAAGTACTTTTAAACCACAATGTTAATTGTTGAAAGATAAACACAACTGGCATCTTAATGAAAAGCCTTGACATTATTAAAAGTACCGATTAAAACATTATGGCGTATTCAAAGCAAACTGACTCAATGACATTTTTTGAGGCAAAGTAAGGATTTGTGCTGTATAAAAAAAAAAATAAAAGTGCTTGTGCTGTGGTTGAAGAGAAAGTGGACCTGTCACCATGCTGACATTCCTGCTATTAGAGGAACATTCTCAGGTGCAGTGGCTGGCAGTCTCCAGTGTTTACCAGAGAGCATCATTAGCCTAGCGTCTCACAGCCTTAAAATGTCATATATCCACAGTAATGAACTGTGAGAGCACGCACTATTCCCAAACTTCCCCGCTGCAGCACCCACATTAATCCAAACGCTCTAACTCTGCACCTCCAGTCCCTCCACTCATTAACAGTGGCAGATATCAAGATACAAATATTGAGAAAGTGCCCGCAAGTCAGGACGTATATTAAAGAAATAGAAAGTGCAAGAGGTACAGGGAGTGAGATGGAGAGAATAAATCCTGTCATAAATGGGAAAATACCCTCGGGGAATAACCCAGGCTTGGATGACAAACAGCATGCATTCATATTGTTTGGAGATGATGACAGGCTCTGTACAAGTCATGTACAGTCCAGCCGTGCACGCTATTTTAACAACTCCTATAAGCTCAGATTGTTTGCAAAGAATCCAGCTGCACATGCTAAAGCTGTGGCAATGGATTGAAAAGTCTTCTCACTATTGTCTGGTTTGAAACTATGCAGGAATCCTAACCATGCACGACTCCAGCGGTTTACAGGTTCACGAGCACCTTGTAAAACATGTAAGAAACATGTTGGGTCATATTAACAATGTTATGAATAAATAACACAATTCTACAGAAAATATCACAATGTTGTTGATGCAGATTTATTCAACATACTGACTAATTAAGTTTTTTTTTTTACTTTTTTTTATAGTAAATTTATAATTGTTCAAAGAAAAAATCAAGCTAGAACACTGTAAATGGTAAATGGACTGTACTTGTATAGCACCTTTCTATCCTATCAAGATACTCAAAGTGCTTTACACTACAACATGTGCCTTCATTTATCCATTCATATAGCACTATACAAATAATAATCAGTTTTTTATCACATTCATACACCGATAGGACACACATCAGAGGTAATGAGCCGCCCTGTGGGACCAACAGGGACATTCATACCCCAAGTGCAGCAAAACTGAATCTGTTTATAGATAAATTATGATGTTTTCAAGTTTTCCTGCTGGTTTGTAACTGTACGTCTTCAATGATAGATCCCTGACCTGAAATGAAGCTTCAAACGGGCACACTGGCCAGCAAAGGGCAGGTGCAGGAGAAGGCCCTTATATTTGGCAGTCACTTGTAACCAGGCCTCTGGTGGGGCTCGGCTGTGACTCGTGAGGAAGACACACAAAATGAGCTACTGCATCATAAATTGAGGTTGGCAACCTCCGTGCACGTCTGGGCGATTTTTCAAATGAGCATTTTTAGGCCCCAGAGGAAAGCACTGCACCCCTGCTATCATAAGCAATTGGAATAGAAATGGACACAAGATTTTTTTTTTTTTTTTTTTGCATGTCATGTATAACTAGATTGAGCAAGAGGGCAAACTGTGATGTTCAAAGACTAGTAGATACGAGTGGAATAAGAAAAATAAAATGAATAACTTGTTTATATATCTTTTTATTTCTTTATAAGAAATTAGGTCAATACAAGTTTACAATTATGTTTTTTTTTTTTTTTTCTACTTATAGCTCGTCTTCCTGTTTCAAACAAACCAAAAAAAAAAACATGAAAAAGATCACAGAAATGGGATTTGGGTACTAATGAGAAATGCGAAGGCTACAAAGTGAAATTTTCTGCAGCTGACAGATCTTTCAAAGATCAGAGCCGAAATGATTTGGTTTTCACATCAACTGTTCCACAGATGTGTTCAATGTTTGATTTGAAATGGCACACCATCAATCTTTTTGCAGCTGTAGTTTTTTCCACCTATTTATTTTTGATTTTCAAAGATTGTTTTTCCATTCAGATGTTTATAGGTACATTAAGATGAGGTTGTATTGTGTTTAAACTGACAGAATCTAAAAAATATATATATTTCCAGGAGGACTTTATTAAATTCCTTGAATATTTGATTAATTCAAAAGTGGGTATATTTTATTCGACACACTGCGCGAGCTGTAATTTCACCCACATTGGTAGTGAACATAGACACAAAAAATATGAGACATCCATTGAAAATAAACTAGAAATTAAAATGCATCGTGAATGACTATAAAATGTAAAAAAATATAAACAAACATTTCAAAAAAGATGAGGGGACTGCATTTTGAGCAGATTTGATTTGGCCTCCATCAGACTACAGTGTGAGCAGTCTGGACCTGAAGCAACCCACATGTGTAGAAAAAGGCATGGCATCAAACGACATGCATGTAGAAATAGACGCTACACATGTTAACATGTGTATATCAACTCTGAAGTTGTTGTGAAATCAGGGTCAGCTCATTTATTACACGCCATGCTTGTTTGGTGCCCTGTTTATATTTGATACTACCTCTTCCCAGCTACTCTGTTGCATAATTGCACTTCTGGAAAGGGAGATATTTACTGAAATAAATCAGTATTGATCCCATCATGCAAGTATTGATACAATCTGACACCAACATTGGTTTCAAATGTGGCATACATTCCCAGTAATCCAGGACATTGTTGAAAAAATAAAGAAAAACTACAAAGCGTCAAACATTTAGAATCCACCACATGCAGGTTTAGGTTTATTTGTCATATGTAGGTCAACACAAGATCAACAGTGCAATGAATAGTTCAAGACAAGAACGACCGTCTTGACTTGCCCTAAAAACAACAAGAACTATCAAAGCATGCAACAAAAATCCTAAACAAAGTGCCAAAACTGAAAAGGAAATACAGTAGGTCCCTCGATTATTGCAGAGATTACGTTCCAAACACCACCGTGACAGGTAAAAACCCACCAAGCTGCACAGGATGTAGCCCACCACTTCGGTCCAGGTCCAAACCCCGCCGCTGTCTGTTCCCTGCAGCCCACAAGATCCAGGTCACACTGAGTCCGGATCAACTGCAGCCCAGCTACTGACCAGTTAAGCTAATATTAGAACTTGAAGGATGAGTTTGTCTTCAGGATCATTTGCAACTTCTCCTGACAGTTCTGTGAGCTTAATAGATAGATCTTCCCTCCATTGTTGTGGCAGACAGCAGCAGCCGGAAGCACTGTTGGCTTCTGGGTAGTGTTGTTCTTTTGACTGTTGTTACAGTATAGGCTTATTGAAAGAAAACTACAAAATGACAGCACCTGCCCACGTGATATTTTTTGTTAACGTTTTATCCCATATCATCCCAATCACGTGAGTAATATTAAAGTTGACAATCCTGTGTCATGTACAATCTTACGTTGAAAAACTAAAATCGAGTCTGCAAAAGTTGAACCACAAAGTGGATTACTGTACATCTACAGCAGCATGGTACTAGCAGAGTGGTTCTGCTGGCAGTGAGGTTCTCTTAGCAACATGGACCTGTTAGCATGGTTCTGTTAGTAGCATACTCCTATTAGCAACATGGTTCTATTAGCAGCATGGTTCTGTTAGCAGTGTGGTTCTGTTAGCAGTGAGGTCTTGTTATCACTTGTGGTATTGTTACTGTGAAAAAAAAAAATCACTGTAATGCCACTTTGATTGTTGATATGTGCTGCTGATTATCCACGCTGCTGATCTCATGCTGCTGATCTCATGCTGCTGATCTCATGCTGCTGATTATTTCATGCTGCTGTATTCGTTCATTCGTACTCATCTACTCACACAGACTCATGCTTGTGCTGCTGTTTGGCGTATTGTTTTGCACTATTAGTTTTTAGCGTATTTCTTATTTTATATCATTGCTCTTTATATAATTTATATTTTTGCTGTTTTTGGGTGTAACTGGGACCCTGTGTACACAATGTCGTTCCACCTCATGTACCATATGTGATGCGAATGACAATAAAGGACCTTGAACCTTGTTAGCAGCCTGATGATAATAATGACGACAGTAACGGATGATAACCCTCCAGAACCACATCCTGCAGGCACAGAACATTCAGGATTTTCCAGCGGAACCGAACTGTTCCGTATAGTTCGGTCTCTGCAGGCAGATGGAGGATCATGGAGACGGCTGCCATGACAGACCGGAGCCTGAGTCCAAGGCGGGAAGGGGGCCGTGAACTGAACCACGATGGCAGAACGGCAAGGCAGCAACACAAAACTCCAGCAGTGCGTTGCGGTCATACCTGTTGCGTGGGTGTACAGTGGAGGTGCAAGAAAGTTCAAACAAAACAAACAAACAACAAGAACAAATAAAGAGCGAGTCGCAGTGGAAATCCCATCAGAGCTGCCATACTGCGGTGCACGTGACATCATGCACGTGCATGTGACGTCACGTAATGTTGGCACAGAACCCAGAAATGGGTTCAAGAGAAATGCAACAAAATAATATTTGAATATTAAATGCATTTATCTTATTTTGTTCGTGTCTTCATGAAACTCATTTTTTCATGTCATGACAGAACAGAACTTGGCAAAGACAACCGAGCAACACTCGCATTTGGCTGACCGAGTCGTTATTTTTATAGACCTCTTTCACAATTACATATTCTTTGTGTTAATGCTACTTTCAGATGAATTAATTCTTTATGTGCTCCAATGCTTGTAGTCCATTAATTTAGTTTTATTGCTGCTAAATTAGATTCATTTATGCCCTCTGGCAAGGAAGCATAACGTGCATAAAAATAACTTATACTACTAAACACTCGTACTCAAAATATTCCTCTCAAGTGCACAGTAGCCACACTACATGAATGTCAAATACCTTCTGAAATGCATGCATGCCCCTGACAACTTTCATATGAACTACATAATTCACATTTTCTGATTTGAGTTCCTGTAAAAGTCACAGGAGGCCTCCACCAGGCAGGGGTATCATGTCTCACCGCCTTCTTTCAGATTCCGTGGGACTGTTTTCTCTGAGGATCTGGCATCGTGGTAGTAATAATATCGTCACCTTCACCCACCACTTTTTGTCCAGATGGTGCTCTTTCTATTTCTTCCTTTAACATTATGTTTTAGTGCCACTGTTACTGTTACATTATGAGACTTTTTTTTTTTTTCTTCTGTGGGAGAAGGAGCTGCGACTGCTGGGGTCACTTTGAGAAATGTATCTGATGTTGTCTTCTTGATTTATTTTTCAGTCAGTAAAAGAAAAAAAAAGAAAAACTGCATGAAGAGTCTTTCAAGCATTAACAGGAATGAGCCGTGCATCAGAAATCTATTTAAACATTCTTTCATCTTTATCTTTTATTATTACTTTTCCCAGTAAATGTGAGTTTGAACAAATGCGTTTTGACAGAAAAACTGAAAGAGCTGTCTCAATTTCTTGTTTTCTCTATCTGTTTGTTCCTGTTCAGGGTGGTGGGAGATGTGTGTGTGTGTGTGTGTGTGTGTGTGTGTGTGTGTGTGTGTGGGGGGGGGCTGTGGGCTGCAATATACACAATAACAACAAAAGACAGGCTAGACTTTGGACGGGTCATTAGTCCATCAGAGACAAAACATCACACCTGTTTGTTCTTGTTTTTGGTATTTGACCTTGTTTTATATGGATTCAAGAATTCAAGGTTCTTTATTTGTCATACACACCACACGTGGTACATGTGGTACATGTGGTGGAACAAAATTGTGTACACATGGTCCCAGTTATATACAACAGAAGTATTGAAATGTAAAGAAGTATAATAATATGAGCTAATATATGAACTAAGAAAAACATTAACTAAAAATACACTAAGCACTAGTAGCATAAAAACAATACGCCGAACAGCATCACGAACATGAGTCTGTGTGAGCAGATGAGTACAGATGAACACAGCAGCATGAAACAGATCAGCAGCAGCATGATGTGATTATTCTGGTTAGAGATTCATGAGTCTAACAGCTTCAGGGTAGAAGCTGTTCCTCAGTCTAGTGGTTCTACACTTAATGCTCCTCAACCTCCTTCCTGAGGGGAGTGGGGCAAAATGTGTGTGTGCTGGGTGAGTGGGGTCCTTCATGATGCAGGTGGCCCTCTTCCTGCATCTGAAGGTGTAAATGTCTGTGATGGTGGAGAGACTGACTCCAACAGACACTTTAATTTAAATGTGTTTATTACATTGTGTTTTAATATATATATTTTTTTGTATTTGATTTTGTATGTTTAAACCAGGTCTCTTGAAAATGAGTCATTGAGACAAAAAAAAAAAAAAAAAAGAGACTACATGTATAAATAAATTCAACAAACAAAAACTATGATCAACTTATAAATGATCAATAAAACTACTTTGTACTGTTTTTAGACTAAGGTAGGAAACTGTAGTATAAGGAGAAATCCTACACCAGTGCATGCAGGACTTACCTAGCCACAATTCCAACCAGCGATCCAGCAACTTGAATTTTGTGGTACACAAATTTTCTTGTTCTCTAAAATCACATTGTGTACAGATCAAAACTGTACAGAGCATCCTCCTGACACAGTTTGACTTTCTGAAAACCAGGTTTATGGTAAGTCCATCACTAGTGTGCCGTGTAAACTTTCTGACCATGTCCTGTACGGACGCTTGTCAAAGGTTACTGGAATACACATTAAATGGAGTGGGCACTGACTGGGCCGCTAAGTCTAACAGCTTCTGTGTGACTATTCTATTTCCTAAAGGCAGCGTCCAGCCTTCATGACCAGAAGAGGCGGCAGTACAAGGGATTGTCCAGACTAAAATGTCAAGTACGTCTGAGAGATGATTAATGCTTATATTTGTTTAGAAATAAATAAAATAAAATAAATAAATAAATAAACACATACATAAATAAGTACATAAAATAAATAAAATGAACAAATAAAATAATTAAATACTCAAAGAAAACTAATAAATAAATAACTAAACAAGCAAATAATAAAAAGAGAAACACACGAATAAACAAACAAAACAAAAAAGAAAATCAAATAATGTTGTTTTTTTTTTTTTCCTGTTATAAGACTTTGTGTTTAACTGCATACATTGTATATTGAAATTAAATATAAATATAATTGTCAGCTGGTAAAATGTGATGCTATAGTACCTTTTGAGCATTTCAGATAATGCAGGAAAAAAAAATGTGTTGCTCTTTTAGCTGATCAGAGTTAATTTTTAATAGATCATCAATTCACACTTTGTCGTGGCCTGAGAAAATGTTATTTTTATTAATGTTATAGAATCTATTTTATGAGCTGAACATTGTGTAGGTTGTAGCATTGGACTAATGGTGAAAATAAAAAATAAAAAACTGAAAACAAACACAAACTGAGAAGACCTTAGAGTTTATGTACACTGCACTAAAGCTAGTTTAATCTAAACTGAAAAATACTTTGCAATGTTTTATTCATTACAAGGTCAAATCCTTTAACAAGAGGACATTACATAACTGAGATGTTTCTATATAATCTAAAAGTACCATCTGTCCATTCCTGTTTGATTTTTCATGTTCATCAGTAAATCAAAAAGTTAAAGATTCTTAAAATATAATCTAATGGCAGAAGCCTTTATTGCAAAATACCTTCTTTCTATTGACAATTTGTTTTTGTCACCACTTGAGTTGAACTTCATTGCTTCAGTCATTGCTGCAGATTTCATGGGTAATGTTTCATGAATGCTTTCAGTTCACGCTTGTTTTGTTTCCTTTGATATTTTTTTGTTAAACACAAGCGTTATGATGGCTGTCGAGCATGAAAAAATTTGATTCACGCTTCATTCCCTATCCCCACTTGGACCTGTGGTTTACAGAAAATTTCACATTTTGATGATAAGCCAAATAAAGGAGTTGATTTGCTCTGCGTTCCAAATAGAACAGCACATTCCGCGCAGATGTTACTTATGATTGTGGTAATGCATGACAAATCTAAAACCAAATCACCATGCAGAAAAATAATGACAATAGCACAATACCAGACACCCTGGTGCATGATGGGGCATATGTTGTGTTCCATTAAACGTTGGAGGGGGATATTCCCTGCTGCTCATTGTAATTGCAATGTTATTATGTTGCTGAGGTTTTGCTCAGATATAAGACAAACAAAAAAGAAAATCATGCTTTTGTGATCTGATTTAACCAGCAAATTAGTAAGTTTTTTCAACTTCTACTTTTCAATTATGTTGCTGCTTATTGAGTAAAACAGTTTTCATTTGTATGTTGATCACAGTTGGTACAAAAGTTGGCAATTGAATCAATTATGTACATGTATATGTTTCATTTTGTAATTTGAATGTTTTAAACTTCTTCTACAACAATATTCAGTCAAATTTTCACTTGATCTTATCAATAATGCATATAAAGAAGCCATTTCCCTATTTTTTTTAGACAGAAGCATCACTGGCATTTAAATGCGTGACCAGTAAAACTCCGGGAACTTTTAGATTTTTGAACCCACATTTTCAAACTGACTGCTTTTATTAAATAGCTAAACTAGAGAGGTCTCAGACAATGCTTGTGTGAGGTGCATACTTGTAGCACAAAACACCTGGAAGACACGGAGCACTGCTTTTATTTCATGGCTTGGAGTAAGACATAAACCGCTGCAAATTACAACAGACTACAAACCACAGGGAGAGGCACCTGAGATAAGGGGCTTTGATGCTGTGTCTCCACCGCTGCCCTCGAGCAACCATCCATCAACAAAAATCTAAAGCTTAGAGGAGATCTAAAACCCTGAAATGTTATTCAGGAGCTACACACAGTACAGAATGTCATTCCTTCTACATCTGCCATCATACATCAGTGGCAGTTTGTTGTAGATGAGAGATATTTTTCAATGCCTCAAGGATGGTCAAAGAAATACATTCGACAATTTTGAACTAGTTGACGACATTGTGTTTTTCTTTCTCACTGAAATTGACACAGGGGGTCTCAACAATTTTTGACTGTTTTTGTTTTCTTATGAACTTTGACCGATTCAGATTTTTAACAGCTTTTAATTCATATATATATATATATAAAATATATCACTCAGACCCTTCCCATACTATTGCAATATTCAAAAGAAAAAAAAAAAACATGTTTCTAAACTCTAAATGATCTAAAAGGGCACATTATGTCTTGGTTTCCCTCTCTGCTACCGCTGCTCTAATCTCAGCCACCTGCAATTGTTCTTGGCCACGCCCACGTCTCTGCTCTGAACAGAGAACAGCTGAACAGCTGATCAGCTGCAGGAGGAAGCTTTTTCTGCAGCTGTGGGCTGTTCAAAGGTGCAACAGGTGCTGAATAATTTAAAAGCATGTATTTGAAATAAAAATTACATGCTGATCATGCGGCTCATCCATAAATCAGACAGTTGTGTGTCATGTACAATCTTATTTTGAAAAACTGCAACAGAGCAAGTCCACAATAAGCAAATCATAAAGTAGCGAGGGACTACTGCATATA
>NC_056500.1:6543384-6552119 GCF_014905685.2 Nematolebias whitei
TTTTTCTTTAAGATATATTGGGGAACTTTATCTGATAGTCACATTGCAGAAAATAATAAAAAAACAACAACAACAAACAAAAATAAAGTGTTGCACTTACATAATCATTAATATGTTTGATTCACTTTTAACTGTAGATAATATTTGTACACCACTTGTTGACAAAATTACTTTTTTCTTATGAACACAGCATTATTTCTACAAATGTTTTCCTCCATGCAAAACACTGAAAATGACCCTAAATCTATAATTAAAAAAATCAAGTCTGTTTATGTATGGGAGTACATAAATTTGTGTAAACATTACATCTATGTGTTTTTTTTATTATTATTTGTATTTATTTATTTATTTATTTTCATGTGTCTAGGTTGTCCACATGAAAACTTACTGATTAATCTTGAGGCATATTTTTCCATGCAGATGCAAAGTTGAAACTAAAAAACACTCACAAAAAAAAACACCTTTGTGCATTCACAAAATCGCTCTCCCATGTGGATGGGGTCCTAGTGAATGATCTCGGAGTCTTGCTACCCAAAGGTAAACCTCTCCAACTTGGCATAATTCTTTGAAAGCCTGCAAACTTCAATTTCACAGGAGAATAGTTTTGATTTCCTGAATGTAAAGAAGACCTTGGATAGAGTGCAGCCAAGTGATCAGGTGTGACACCGTAGCTTATACCTTGCTAGGATGTATTGTGTCTACTCCTTATGTGAAGCCAAGTCATTGTGATAACAAAGTAATGCATATTGAAAGGGGTTGAGGAAATAAATGAATACTGCCATTCATAGCGCTGCCACACACAGGCGCACACACATCCACGTTGAAGTCAGCTAAAAGGTTGGCAGGAAAATGTATCCGTTTCTCACCTCTCCCGCAGCATGATAATTTTTGGCTGGGTTTGACACCTCTTGCTGAGGGTGAAGAGCTTGTTGACAATGCGTCGCGCTTTGCTCAGTAGCTGCTGAGTGCTGAGCTCCAGCTGTTTGTAGCGCTGGTGAATGGACGGCTCCATCTTCCAAAAATACTGGATGGCAGATGTGTTCAGGGCATAGAATGTGGGAAGTCTTCGAACGAAATTCTGAAACTCTTCTGGAAAGCAGAAAGAAATGTAAATTATGTCACGAGGAACGGACAACCTCTTTCCAGCTCACGACAAATGGAGTCTCGTACATTTTTCCAAAAATATTTGGCTAATTTAGTCCCACCAAATAAGGGGACCATATATTTAAGGGCCACATGGTCTCAAGTGCTACAGGGCAAACTGGAAAAAGATATTGTTTGACACATATGCTAATAGGAGAAGGCAGGGCTAAATGCAGGAATGAGGAGAGATGTTTTTTTACCCTTCGTTAATGAGCAGCCTGCAGGTTTTTCAAAGCTCAGTTTGCAAGTCTGTCTAGGAAAATACAGGATGGGTGAGGAGCTCAGATGATAAGATCTGTCAGCAATTCAGAGCGACTGTTTGCTGCATGGAACTAAATAAAAAACAGATTACATTCCCAGCGTATTCACTAACCATATCATAGTTATCATTATACTAACGCTTGATTGTATTGAAAATCAAACATGCATGGGACTGATTAAAAAATGACCATGCCACTGTTTGTAATTACTTCAAGTTATCTTGATAATGAAGCATCTGATTAGAAAACCAATTAGGTCTCAATGGCTTCCCTATTATACCAGGTGTGCTTCATATTACAGTGAAATTAATCCATTGAAACTGTGAAACAAAACATAAATAAATACAAACAGCCCAATGTAGAGTTCTATTAAATTTCACATAATGTTAAATTAATTTGATATTTTATACTATCGTATGCAAAAATTTAATTGTAAGGCCAAAACAAAAAAACATAAGATCGATATAGTTCATATTAGTGCAGCATCATCATCAGAAACAGTTTCCGGATGTGTTTAGTTTTTGAACAACTACGGTAATGCAAATGATTGATGGATAAACTAGCAAGCATATGACATTTAGCTTTCATTATCGGTCTTTTAGATATTGAAACATCATTTGCCATAGTAAGCAATAACAAAAGTCTCAGTGGATATTAGCAACTTTGCCAAGACAGGACAAACAGACAATACAAATGAAAAAAACAAATATATGAAGAAATACAAAACATTTGTGAATCTTGTAATAATATATATATATATATATATATATATATATATATATACACACACACACACACACACACAAACATAGTAACTAATATAATATTTGATATATAATAACTAATAAAATACGGGACTCTTATGAGGAACTGTAAAGTTATGTTTTTATATAGGCTGGGAACAGCAAATAACAGCTAACCTAGACCATCATTTTATCACCCAGACAACAAGACATCATCCCTTGAAACCTGCTATCTAACCACCATTATTATCTTGTCAGCCAGTGATCCCAAAAGGTAGCAGTGCTTCCCTTTTGTATGACTTTAAAAATAGAAGACAGGCTTGGGAGCAGCTCACGAACAGACGCTGTGTTGGCACTATTAAAACAACAGTTGAGGGTTGTGGGATAATGACTCAAAAAAAAAAAGGAAGAAAAACTTTTTTTTTTTTCCAAGTTAACATAATGCATATCTACTGATAACTATGTGCATTATTTTAGTTAACTTGTTGACTTTTCTTTTATTCAAACTATGTCTGGAGAAAAAAAAAAGTTTCAGTCATGCAATATATCTTTCAAATCATCACTCTTCCTTGTAGATATTTTAATTTCTGGCTGCTGAATGTTAGTGGTGGGCACTGTTAGTTTGCTAACCCATTAAACCCCAACAAAAATAAATACATGCTTTGCTAACACTAAACCACTACACAGGTAATATATATATATATATATATATATATATATATATATATATATCAGATGTTAATGCTAAACCGCTAAGATGACTGTCACTCAGTCTATGTCTTTGTCTCCTTCCATTTAAAGTTGCATTGACCAATCACATCTTATCACACATGCATGTAATAAGCCAATAGCGTGTCCAGCTTATCGCCACTCCATTAACCAATCACTCGTGTGCATGTAGTAAACCAACCACATGTGTGTCGGACTCTTGGAGACACGCCCACAACAGAAAGGAACAGGCTTGTGAATTTTGTTAGCAGACTTAAAGTGGGTTAAAGTGGAATCTAATGCCAATAACTTCTTCCAAAGTTTGCAAAACCGATAAGCCACTTAATGAAAAAATTGTGACGCAATCAGCTGGTAGTGGATCAGCAGAACTGTACCTACCACTGCTGAAAGGTGATGGCATACATTAATATTTTTGTCTGTGTCATGACTGTGTCCATGACTGGAATGATTTACCACTACCTGTCAGGCAGGCTCCTTCTCTCATGGTTTTTAAGTCTTGCTTAAAAACACACTTTTATTCCCTGGCTTTTGACACTGTGCAACTTGTTTTTAATCATGTACTCTACAATGTTAGCCTTTTAGTTATTATCTTTTACAATTTGGATCTATGCATTTTATCATGTGTCCTTTGCTTGTTTGTTTTTCCTGTACAGCACGTTGGTTGGCCTTGCTGCTGTTTTACGTGCTTTATAAATAAACTGGTATGGTATGATATGTGTCCATGTACAAAGTATTTGTGTGTCTGTTTGGTACCAAAATATCTCATGAACCACTCAATGAATCCTAATGAAGCTTGCAGAAAGGAATCAAAGCACATATCTGTACAGCTGAGAAAATATTGGAGCCAAACCAATTCAAGATGGCTGCCACAACTAACTTAACTTAAAAAAAATAAAATAAAAGGACGTCTTTAACTCTGTCATAATAATAATAATATAATAATAATTTAATAATAATAAAATTAGTCCAATATTCAAAATCCCTCACAAACTACTGAATGGATCATATTAAAAATTCAGGAAATAGTCTGTTGTACTTCAACAACAGATTATTCTTAAGAGCCAACATGATGTAGAAATCATTTTTTTTCTTCTTCTTTTAAATTCAATCACATTTACAAATATCATCACAGATTTGGTGTGATTGTGGCTGTGTGTGTCACTACACATACTCCAAGTACCACTCATTGAGCAAGACCATTTCACAAAACTTTAGCAATAACTTTTGGCCTCAACTCAGTCTGATACCAAAATGCCTCATCATCAAAAATTTCAGAAAATAATAATTGGACATGCATGCTATGGCTGAATACCAATTCAAAACAGCCATCACAGCTAATCTATGTTAGCCAACACAAAAATGGATTTATCTCATCCAATTTTACTGAGCTAAATTTTGACATGCTTGTAGCCACGATCTTCTAAGTATTGCTAGTAATTTTGTTGTAGGTTTTATTTTAATTATTATCTATTTTTCCATGTACAGTGTTATGAATATGAGCACTAAAACATTAATCAAAACATCTATCACAAATTGAAATACTAATCCAACTAAAAATTACATGATCTCTTTAATAAACCATGTTACGCTCAGTGTGAGATCAAAGCCAATCATATCCTGGATCAGCAGCCAGTAGAAACCACATTTAACAATCACAGTTATGATTATTAGTCTCTCCGCTCCTGATGTAAGATGTTCTCCATACGATCAACTGTAGAGCCACAGGGGTATTTGGTAAATTATTTTTTTTCTTTACTGAATACAGGTCTGCAACTGCACTCCTCTAAGCACCTTGCTGCTTAAGTTATTGCCAAGTATGAGGTAATCAAGTTGCACTCAAGCACCTAGCTCGTGGTAACACTCTCAACCAGCAAGGTGCAGTAAAAACAGCTTAAGGCAACGCTGGAATTGTCTCAAACTGTGATTCTCGCTTCAAGATTCTGAACATTGCTGAGCTTTATAAATGATTCATAAAAACAAAAATATGTTGCAAGACCTTTTAAAAAAGATGCACATGATAGGCAGCACAGAAAATGCACATCATGTGCTGTAAAAGCCAATGAAGACGCCTGACAGTTTGTCCGTTTATTAATAGAAATTAGAATTAAAAAGCTTGTTTTAAATATGCACATCCTCTTTTTATGATGTTTATCAGGGAATATTAAATGAAGCTAACAGATACAATGGCGTCAGCCGAGCCGTGAAATATTTTATTAGAGCTTACATCATATGCTGCTAACAGAATATAGAAACTGTAGTTTGTTTCTGGAGCATGACAGATTATCGTTGAGCTACTGGAGAGTCTTCACTTGGAAGATTCGCAGCTGATCCAGTCGCATAATTGTTCAATGTTTTACATTTTCATTTCTGGATTTTAAAACTCGATCTTGGTCATCCCATTACAAAATGAAAACCAGAAATAACACTTTTGGGTAGGTGTTTAAATGTCAGAGAGTAGAAGGAATTTGTAATAATATATTATTAATTTTTTTAATGGGAGACAGTGTCAGTTTTGATCGTCTGATTGTATTAGTCCACTGATCAATGCTATTTATCAATAACAAGTGCTGCTTAAGTAGTTATTGGATTTTCATAATTTTTGCATAAACTATAATTTGGCCTTTTATATTTTGTTGTTTAGTGGGGGCATTTTTTGCAACCAAAATTTTTGATTTTTTTTTTAATTGTATTTATTTATTTACTTATTTAAGCATAACAAAAAAAATGTTTTTAGGATTTGTGTGTGTGTGTTTGCTTGCATTGCACTATACCATCCATAAATTCATTATCTTTATTTGCTTTTTCCTTTTTGGTTCGTTGTTGTTACTGTTGCCCGTATCCAGCAGTCACTGTGCGAGAGGCTGAGGACATCCTGGTCCATCACAGGGACACATAGAGACATAACTCTTCACTCTATCATTCACACCTAGGGGCAATTTAGAGTTACCAATCAGCCTGACATACATGTTTTTAGTCTGTGGGAGGAAACTGGAGTACCCAGAGAAAACCCACGCAGCACAGAGAGAACATGTAAACAACCCAGAAAGGCTCCCGGCCGGGATTTGATCCAACGACCTTCTGTCATGCTGAGAGGCAACATCTCTACCAACTGAGTCACTGTGCCGGCCTGCACTAAAAAAACAAAAAAAATAAAAATTTAAATCATATAAAAACAGCTTACTTAAAATAAATAAGGATGAATTCTACACATACATTTTATATTAAGTCTTGTCATATGTATTATTTGTTCATTTATACAAATTTTCTGCTAATCAACTTGGTACCACTTTCCAAAAGAAGGGGAACAAATACATGGAGTCATATTATATGGAAATTAAGTTTTTTTTTTTTTTTTTTTTTTTTTTTATAAATCAGGTCTCTCTTGTAAATGAGTCTCCAAGGCTCAATGGGATTAACCTGTTCAAGTAAAGGTTGAATGAAAAATCAACTTTTAGTAATTGAAAAGATCATCAATCTATAGAGTTTATCAAGGTGATGAAACACATTTGTTTTATCTATTCATGTAGTCTGGAAAGCAACACATATCAAGCTGCGCAGCCTCCATGTCACACGTTGATGCTGGAGCACAGGATGCTCTCCACTGCACACCTGTAGAAGGAGGTGAGGACTGATCTTCCCAGACCAGCTCGCCTCATCTGCCTGAGGAAGTAGAGTCTCTGATGAGCTTTCTTGATCAGGCTGGTAGTATTGTTGCCTCAGCTGAGGTTGTCATTCAGGTGCACACCCAAGTACTTGTAGATGGAGACCACTTCCACTGCAGATCCTCCTATATTCAGGGGTGGTGGGGGGTGAGTGTGTTTGTTCCGTCTGAAGTCCACAACTATCTCCTTCGTCTTCTTCATATTGATGTGAAGATTGTTCTTCCCACACCAGCTCTCCAGATTTTCCACCTCCTTCCTGTAGCTGGACTCATTGTTGTTTGTGATGCATCCAACCAATGCTATATCATCTGCAAACTTACAATAAGATAGCCTGGTTGGGTATGTTTACAGCCATACGTGAGCAGAGTGAACAGAAGAGGGCTCAGCACACAGCCCTGAGGGGAGCAAGTGATGAGGGTTATGGTGGAGGAAGAGAAGTTGTGGATCCTCAGTGTGGAGGACAAAGGAGATGACATCCTCTGTTGATCAGTTCCTGTCGTATGCATACTGGTGAGGGCCCTCACTGATGCTTATGGTTGTTTTAATGAGAGTCACGACCAGTCTTTTGAAGCCTTTAGTAACTATTTAGGTGAGGGCTACTGGCCGATAGTCATTCAGACCAGTCACTGTAGAGCTCTCAGGGACTGGGATGATGGTGGCAGTCTTCAGGCAGGTGGGAACTGTTGCCAGGGTGAAGGAGGAGTTAAGATGTCAGCCAGCACCTCATTTAGCTGATCAGCACAGTCTTTCAGCACTTTCCCCAGGATGTTGTCTGGGCCAGTTGTTTTGTGAGGATTTATCCTGCTGAAGGTACACCTTACTTTAACTGAGGTCACATTGAGAAACTCCTCTTCTGGTGGTGAGATGTCTTGTGCTGCTATGTGGTCTGTTTGAGTCTTCAAAACATGCATAGAACTTGTTGAGAGTATCATGCAGTGATGAGTCCCTACGGCATTGTGCACCTCTGTCAAGTTTATCTGTTATACAATTAGCACTCCTCCACATGAGGAGCTTTTACAAAAAAAAAAAGTAAAAAAAAAAAAAAATGCATGCTAGGCTGCTTTCAGGCCCAGGCCTCCATTGCAATTTAAGATTTGTGATCTCAATGGGATTTGCCTGGTTAAATAAAGGTTAATATAAACATGTTTGATGGGTCTTGTGAGGTGAATCGGCCGTGGATCCTCTGTGCATATGTGGCTTTGGCTCTTTTAATACCAGCAACCAGCTCTTTCCTTGTCCTTCTCAGCTCCTGTGAGTTGCCAGACCTGAAGGCAATGTCCCTAGCTTCTAGCAGGATGCACACCTCTGCATTCAGCCAGGGTTTTTGGCTTGTGAAACTCATTACAGTCCTGACAGTGGTGACATCATCAGCACACTTGCTGATTTATCCGAGGACCAAGGATGTATATTCCTCCACGTCTATCTCCCCCTCGTTTTCAGCAGCTTCTCTGAAGGAGGTTGCTGGATCGAATCCTGGCCAGAAACCTTTCCAGTTGGAGTTTGCATGTTCACTCCTTGCATAAGTGGGTTTTCTCTTTAATCTAGTTTCCTCCCACTGACCTAAAACATATGTTAGGCTGATCGGACTCTAAAATAGTTTCTAGGTGTGAGTGAGAGAGTGAATGGTTGTTTGTCTTGTTGATTTCTAAGTGGCCCTGTGATGTACTTGCAATTTGTACAGGGTGTATCCCATCACTCGTACGGTGACATGAGCGCCAGTGACCCCCACAACCCAGAAAGGAAGAAGCAGGTAATGATAATAGATGGATGGATGGAAAAATAGCTCTGATAAACAACTGTCAAAGAAAAACACATGTGAGAATTGAGCTATTTCGACTGAAATGAGTGAAGACCATAAACGTCCCTGAAGGCGTTTGACAGCTATGTACTGTTTCAAGGGTAGATTGTTAAATTGGTAAACTTCACTTGTGTTAAAAGTGCACAATAGCGTAAATAGTCCTTCACATATTGATATTCACAAATATTTGTGTCATGATATTGCAATAATAGTAATTCAACTGTGATTTCCATCTTTCACAAGAAGCCCTATAGTTTGTAGTAGCGTGTAGCTTGTTCAAAGAGCAAAAATAAATGAATGAATAAATGCATGAAAAAATAAATAAATAAATAAATAAATAAATAAATAAATACATACATACATACATACATACATACATACATACATACATACATACATA
>NC_056500.1:6552129-6561536 GCF_014905685.2 Nematolebias whitei
ATACATACATACATACATACATACATACATACATACATACATACATAAAATTAAGTTGAAAATAATATCTAATTCTTGTGCTCAATCCATCTGACATTTGTCAACACACAATTTAAACTGGTCACTCTTTTGAGAACAGTTATGTCTCAAGTTCAGTTTGAATTAGTAAACTTAGGCAAAACATTCAGTAAGTAATTTGCTAACTTTTGAAGGATTGTGAACCCATCCAAAAGGCTCCCTTATTTTTCTCAGGCTAGTAGTTGATGTGGGGTGCACGGTGCATTCTTGGCTTGTTATTGATGGAGAACATGCTGCTAATTTAGAATTACTTTTGTTTTGTTTCACAGATTACTTGCTGGATAAATTGGGTGTAATATAATCACAACTGATTTCTTGCTTGTTATTCCCTCTGCAAAAACTTCACCTTAGAGTTTTAAGAAAGAAGTGGACAATTGCAAAGGGTAAACATTTCACTATCACACATTCCTTAGTAATGGAATGGAATGTAATTTAGCAATGCATGGTAACTGTGGAATTCAGGAAATGAGGTATCTGAAAAAAAAAAAAAACAGATAAACTAACAATATCTTGAGTTAACATCTTTAAAGACAACGTGTATTTCCATATAGGTTTCCCTACAATTGTGTTTATTTCTTATTATTTCTAACACTTAAGTTTTTGCTGAGATGAGAGTGTCATCATCAATGGAAGAGTCATGAACGAAGCAAAGGACTGACCTGATGCCTCAAAATCCTGGTTGGCCATATTCCAGGAATCTCTGATTTGCAGTAAACTGGCTTCCATGGCACTTAGATCCACCTTAGGACAATTACACTGGGAATACTCAACAGCACACTGGCACCAGCAGTCGTTGTCCCGGCACACAAACTGGCCCTGCTCATTACAGCCAATGTAACTGAGGGCAGCCTGCACAAACCTGGACCTCAGATACTCGGGCAGTATGGCCTGGAGGCCTGAGGCAAAGACAGAAACGGTACAAAGGCATGAGTGACTGTATAGGAAGCTGTACAGAAGCTCTTCATGCACAGCATAGAGAGTGTGCATAGAAGGAAGAATGTCATGAATCATTTGTAAGTTAAATTACTTAAAACTGGTACTCATTTTTTTTATTTTGCCACACATACGCTTGACATCACATGCATCATGCAAAGATTCAATCAGTCTTATTTTTACTCCACAGTTCTGCTACTTTTGCTCTGAATTACAACTGCCTAGGATTCACTTCAGAACTCTGCAAGCATGCAAAAAAAAAAAAGGGAAAAAAGAAGCGAAAGAGTGATTGAAGCTAAATTTGTTCTGACACTCTCACGCTGTAGTTATAAGCCTGCCAGAGAACAGGCACTGTGACAATTCCATCAGAAATTGGGGGAGTTCAATTATGGATGGCCAACCTTGCAAATGAATCTTGTTTTCAGGGCTCTGAACCAAAACAGAGCTGACAGAGTCGAGGTTGTCATAGTTACTGCATCCAAGAGGGCCCGTCCTTGTTTCGGTCACCTAAACAGAGGAAAGCAGGTCAGCAAAAATGGACACCAAGAAAACAATTCATTAATAGCATCACGTGTACAACAAAACAGTAAGAAAGAGGAAAAAACAAAGAACATCCAGAAAATGTGACTAAATGTCTTGCAGAATCAAATTAATAGCATTTCTATGTTTAGTTTTTCTTTGGAGAAACAAAATATGTTGCACACTTTTTAAACTTCCGCTTCATGAAAGCCATGTTTAGGATAATGACTTCATGAGTCAGTAATCTGGAAACTGAGTTGAAACAAGGATCCCAGGTGTAAAGTGTAATGAGTAAGCCACAGTGTCATCTGTCAAATTGTTGTCTGAAAATTGTTCTTTCATCACAGCGTCCACTGACTCTCATAACCTGCTCAGATCCACTGTATGCCAGAGTAAGCATGTCGTCCTCAGCTACATATGCACCTGGGGATTCACGTAATTGCTTGGCTCACACTTTTGTGGGAGATTTGCAATATTGTTACCGGACTACACAAACGGAAATTTGATGAGAGGATTGGCAGTACACTAATTACAGAAACCCATGGACCAATTTGCTATTGTGGCACAACAAATCCATATTTTGATGATGTTCCTCAGAGAAATATCCTTTTATAATTCGATTGTAATGCATTATTTTATTTGCTCAATTATTTATTTGTGGATCAACCAAAAAAAAACATTAACTCCGTTAGGGTTTGCATATGTTCAAGAGACCATAGACACAGCAAAATTGTGTGACATAAAATTAATTATATCACAAATACAAAAATATTGCCTAAAGCAGACTTTACTCATTGTCACATTTATTGATAGTGTGGCGTGCCAACTTGCTCCCACGTGTCAACCAAAGCAAACCTTCAGCTGAGGCTAGTGAAAATATGATTTATTTTTCAACTGATGCAAATTATATTATAAGGCTGAAAGATGGAAAGGGATTGGTAGAGAACTCAGGATGCAATGAATGAATGAATGAATGAATGAATAAACACACACATCTGCAGAATTTATGACACATATTTCCAAGTATTCACAGGTATTTATCCATGTGTTGATAAGATTTTTTTCCCATTAAAAAATATAAAAATGGTAACTGAAACTATTGTCAACAAATTAAAAAAATAATAATAAATAAATAAATCAAAAAGAAATGAACATCAACTTTTCCATTTCACTGTACCCAAGTCATGTTTTGTTGTGGATACTAAACAGAGAAAACAGATTTCAGTGATATATTTTGTATTTTACTTTTTTATGTATTTACGTATATATTTATTTATTTATAAATTAATTGAATTTTGTACATATGACATTTACTGGACTCCAAAGCTTCAAGAAATATGAGGCAAGCCTGTAATTCTATGTATTTGGTACACAATCACCTCAGTAAATGTGTAACAGGTGATGCTGTTCATGAGGACTAGAACTGAGAAACATTTGTCTTGAAGACACTGGGTGGAGGGCAGCACGGTGGCACAGTTGGTAGAGCTGCTGCCTCTCAGTGAGTAGGTTACACCAGTACAAATCCCAGTCTGGGGCCTTTCTGGGTGCAGTTTGTATGTTCTCTCCATGAATGTGTGGGTTTTCTTCGGGTGCTCCAGTTTCCTCCCACAGACCAAAAAAATATGCACGTTAAACTGATTGGTAACTCTAAATTGTCCCTAGGTGAGCGTGAGAGGGTGAATTGTTGTTTGTCTCTTTTGTCTCTATGTGTCCCTGTGATGGACTGGAGACATGTCCAGATTGCCCCTCGCTTATCGCACAGTGACTGCTGGACATGGGCACTTGTGACCCCCCACGACCCGGAAAGGCAGAAGCGGGTAAAGATCATGGATGGATTTCGATCTCTTATAAAGACTAGTTGAAACCACAAAACTAAAGCGTTCAGAAAATGTTCAAAAAAGATAATTGGAATACTAAAATGCAACGGGCAGAGTCAAGCTCTTTATCACATCTAACATCTGTTGAGGAAACTAAGGACAAAAAGTAATTTTCAAATTTCCATAGACTGAGGCCAAAATAAAATACTTCAAATCCTAAATAAAAACATGCAAAAGCCCTATGGCAACAAACAAACAAACAAACAAACAAACAAAAAAAAAAATAGGTTTTGAAAGAACTAAAGAAGAGCATGATACTGATCTCGGTGTATTATTATGATGTTTTATTTATGCATAAAACAGCTTGTTTAAATTGAAAAAAAACTTGATGTGAAATGATACATAAAACAACAACCAGTATGAAATAAGTGTGTGGCTTGATTTGATGTTCTAGAATTATGTATCATTTTATAACATTCACTTTTTACCAGCATCATTTGATTTCTATGTGGATTTCATTAAATTTAAATAGCTTATTTTCCAAAACTGTATAAAAACCATCACATAAATGGAGGGACTGTACTTATATAGCATCTTTCTATCTAGTCAAGATTCTCAAAGCACTTTACAACACAATACGTGCCCTCATTTCACTCCACACAGCTCTATACTAGATCTCTATGAAGCTAATCTGAATATGTAGAGACGAATCAGTGCTTTATCACATTCATACACCAATGGGACACACATCGGAGGCAGCGAGTGGTTCAATATGTTGCCCAGGGACACTTCAGCATGCGACTGCTGTTGGAATCGAACCCCCAACTCTCCCATCAGATGACGACTGCTCTAACCACTCAGCCACAGCCGCCCCCTGTACATGTACTAGCAACTGTGATCATGGATGCTTTTATTTCTGCATGCAGTTTTTACCTTTAATGAATTTATGCTTCAGCTGTGTAAGACAACGCCATCTTCTAAAACTATTGTGTATAAAATCAGATAACACTATGTAAGAAACATGGATTTTTTAGCAACTTTTTGTGCCATTGTGGTGGACTTGTGACCATAATAATATTAAAATTATATGTGATAAACTGGGGATTGTAAAAAGAATGAAATGATGTGGGCTTTGCTAGAAATCTTTATTTTTTTTACAGAAAACTGACAACTGTGTGGGAGGTGTAAGGTTCCTCTGGGGAGAACAAATTGCCTCCTCTCGATGCTATTGATGGTTTAATATGCAGTTTCAAGAGGAATAAACACATTTTAGTTAGCAAAGCGTTCACTCATTCAAAACAAATTCAGTTTCCTTTCTGCAAAAAAAATATATAACAGAAACTGATGTGCCAAACAAGTTGACAGGAATTGTTAGCACTGACTGACACTTTTAAACTTTGGACATTATGCTTTTTCTAACCATTTTTACTTTGTGTCATTATTCCACTCCTGCCCCACTGAGAGACAACTAGTCAAACAGTAATTTGTACTAAAACAGTAATGAGTCTTTTCATTATTTAAGAATTTATTGTTGGATAAATTTTGACAGCAACGTCTGACAAACCAAGAATGTGCTTTTATGAGTAGGAGTGTTGGCAGCACCAGCTGGAGGTGAAGAGACCATTTAGTTTTACACACCTGTTCCAAGGCAGGTTAATTAACTCAGAAAAGGTTAAACGTAGGAGGATATATATATATATATATATATATATAGAGTTAGTGTTTTATATATTGCTTATCCCCATTTAGTTCTGGGAATTAAATGTACTGTTTGAAAAAGTGTAAAGCAGATACTTGTGTGTTCTGTGATTGTGTCTCCAAATACACTAAAGCTTTTTGACAAGTTGTATGCATAATAATCAAATGTTTGTTCTTTAACTTTCTTGGAAAGAAAAAAAAAAGATTCTGCTTCATAATTCACGCCATCTGTGATTTTAATGTCACACCTCATCTGTTGAAGAAAACGAAATCACAAGACTTCTATTGACAAAGCAGCAGATTTAAGTACAATGTAAAACCTATCAAGACAAGTTTTTGTAACAGATGTGAAATTGTAAAAAAAATAAAATAAAATAAAAAAAAAAACATTAAAAAAAGAAGTTTATTGGAAAGAGAAAAAAGGAACTGTGTGAAACCAAATCCAGCTGAGCAGAAGATTAGACGATGTCTTTGTGCAGCATCTGCTGCTTACTTCTTATGAACACCGAGTAACTCTTTGTCCTGTTTATTTATGTATTTTCGTATTTATTTATTACTAATGATCTTGTGTTTGAAGGATATTTTTTCCTCTTTCTTTTGGACAAATTAACTTTTTGAGCCTGTTCAGGTAGAAAATTGATATCAAACCACACTTAATCTACATTTGTAAATATATTTAATTATATCATGAGTACCAGAACATAGCACATTCTAAGTGAACACTATCTCTCTCTCTCTCTCTGTCTCTGTCTCTGTCTCTGTCTCTGTCTCTGTCTCTGTCTCTCTCTCTATGTCTCTCTGGGGCAACTTTCACATGGCATGACAGGGAATTCATAAATGTTTAACTCTAACCTTGAAGTACTATAGAATGACAGAAATCTTGTGAGATCTGTGGGAACTGACGCAACAAAAAGCAGAAGAGGTACATCCTAAAATAGTTCAATCATTTCTTTAGAAAGTAATCTCAGGATTATTAAGTAATCATCAAGAAATGGTAATCTCACAGTTAGATATGGCTGAAGACAGGATTTAAAACAATGATTGGACTATAGAGTTGTGGCACGCGAGCTTTGGCATAGCAAATAAAAAAAATAAAAAAAAGAGATCCAGGACTGAAGAAGTTGAAAAAACAGATGTTTTGATTGGGTTAAGCACTATTAAACAGAAAAATACAGCAATCATACAACGAGTGCAGTCCCAGTGAAGATGCATGGTGATGAGTTGATAAAGAGCAGCTGTGCCAAGTGGCTTGCCAATGATCAGGAAGCCATGCTCGCAGGAATACAGAGAGAACAAGAGAAAACACACACTCTCACACACACAAGAGAGAGAGAGAGATGGAAGCAGGGGAAGACAAACAGCTGGCAGCAAGCACAAAGTCAAAATTAGGAAAACCTCTAAAAACCCAGTCTTCAAATCTTCTATGTGAACACCTCCTGCTCTTATCACTGCTCACTTTTTGTTTGAAATGAGTCAAAATAACCAAATGTGCTGTTTCTACACCAAGTCGATGCATTTCCCTTGTCATCTAGAAGGTTATATATTACACTTATCATGCAGAGGGGTAAGTAAACTGTGTTTAGAAATAAAAATACAACCAAAGAGAACAGTCAGTGAAGCTTTATGTTGAACCAAATAGCATTTACAAAGAATAAAAGGGCACTGTTGCACTTTCTGACCTAATATATATATATATATATATATATATATATATATATATATAATGATTGTCAACTCTTTATTGAGATCAGATGGGCAACTTTTTAATATCAAATAAATTATTCAAAATATTTCTGACTTTGATGTTTTGAAAAGGATGGTCACATTTTTATTTTTTACTTTTTTCCAGGACATCCTTGTAAAAGAGATTGATGATCTCAGTGGATTTCTATATATATATATATACATATATTTAGTTTTGCAAATTTTTTTTTGAAAAAAACACTCAAACTTCTCACACATACAAAGCAGGCATTTTCTTTTTCTACAACAGTTTGAAGATACCATTACAGCAACTCAAGCTTAAAAAGCAATATCAAATTTCTGCTGACAAAACCATTGAAACGCATAAAAAATGGTGTAGAATATATCCTGCACTCTGAGATCATATTTAGAGTTTTCCACAATCTCAGCTCAATCATCCTTGACAAAATCTTTATTCAGAGTTGGTGTTTATCCAGGTTGCAAGGGCAGCAAAGATAAAGTGCCATCTTTGAGAAAAATCCATCTTCTGTACTGTCACTTGCAAACACCAACAAGTGAGTCTGCTTTTAATCATTTCCCAAAGGTCAATAATAAATAATGATTCCTTGCTAAAATAATAACCTTCCAACCAGTATAAAATCTAAAATATTTAGACTTTGTAGGCAGAAAAGTTGCTATTCTTTCTTGAAGTCTAGGCTAATATTGACAACTGGAAGGTTAAAATCAATAAGAACTTATAGGGACATGAGGAAACGGGCAAGCTGGCAGCTTGGAGGGTGCATGGTACACTGTGTATCTATCACCTGCACACACACAAAAAAAAAAAAAAAAGTTAGCCTTGGTTTCCGTTATTCAACGTATTGCAGTTTTTTTTTTTTTTTTTCCTCATAAGCAGGGTAAGCTATAATATGAGTCCAGGAAGGCTAAATAAATACTTCATTTTATTTATTCGTAGAAAATGAGTTGGATTACCAGTGCAGCATGGTTCCATTCTTAACTGACAGGAGCATTTGTGTTAATACCGGTAATAATTCGTGCATGTGTGGGTTTTCTCCGGGTACTCCGGTTTCCTCCCACAGACCAAAAACATGCATGTTAGGCTGATTGGTAACTCTAAATTGTCCATAGGTGTGAGTGAGAAAGTGAATGGTTGTTTGTCTCGTTTGTCTCTATGTGGCCCTGTGATGGACTTGTGACCCGTCCAGGGTGTACACCGCCCCTCGCACAGTGATTGCTGGACATGGGCACCGGCGACCCCTGTGACCCAAAATGGAATAAGCGGGTAAAGAAAATGGATGGATGGATGGATGGATGGATGGAGTTTTGATCATGTTTCACCAGTTTTGTTCTCCCTTCAATGGCTCCCTGTATGTATCAGGATAGATTTAAAAACAATATCATGTTGACCTTTAAGTGCCTACATGGCCTTGCACCATCTTATCTCTCTGACCTACTTCAACCTTATGTTCCTTCTTGGGAGCTAAGATCATCTGACCAGCTTCTTTTGGTTGTTCCGAAAACCAGACTGAAGCTCAGAGGAGATCGGGCTTTTTCAGTCGTGGACCCTAAACTTTGGAACAATCTGCCCCCCAACATTAGACAGTCGCCTTCACTTCCTGTTTTTAAATCTCCTTTCAAAGAAAAACATGTTTTCTCTGGCTTTTAACACAGAAAGATTTGATTTGGTATTTTATTGTTTTGTGTTTTTATGTTTTTCTTTTAATGGTTTTAACTAGTATTTGTTTTGTTTTTATTATTGCTATTGATTTACTTTGGTAATAGCTGATATTTTTAAATGTGCTTTATGAATAAATTTGACTTGGCTTGATTTGACTTATTTCTTGTTTTTTATTTTTAATATTGATGCATTTACAAGATTAATTAAAATTCAAGCAAACCTCTGTAGGGACAAGTAGAATAAATGATTCCAGATGTTTAACTTAAAGAAGAAAATAGACCAGATGCTAACCTGGAGATAGTTCTTCTATGCATAGAAATGAGATCGTGTGCAAAAAGAGCCCAGTCGAGCGGAGCATGTGTGCACAGTCAGCCACTTTCACTTGAAAGCAATCCCAAAAAAAAGAAAACATATATTTCACTGCTTTCAATAACTCATTGGACATTTAATTTATCTGTTGCTAAAGGGGAAACGTTATACTAAAATAATGAAATACTAATGACATGGATCAGTTGGTGAGGGAATTATTAATGTGCCATAACTGAGTACAAAATAATTGTGCTGACTGTGTAGGAATAAGTAACAGCTGCATTTAATGGAACATTTAATTGCACTTAAAGGCTTTCCTAGAATAAGCAGTTTGTGATGCTTACACATACCACAGGCGTTGCTTGTTTATCTTATCACAGAGATTTTCACTTGGCCCCTCAGGCTAGCTTTTGACTTATTTTTACTCCTCAAAATAAGCCTTCAGAAAATATTTCTTTAAAAAACTCCTGTGTATCCATTTATTTATTTATGTTTGTATTTGTATTTATTTATTTATTTACAGCTGATTGCCATTCAAAGAATTTATGTGCAGAGGATCTCAAAAGCAGTTTAGCCAACAGCTCGATCTGTTTCCAATTAGATTTGAGCTTACTTGAAACAACTCCTATCTCAAAGATGTCACCTGATGCTGTTTAAAACACCTTCACTTC
>NC_056500.1:6561936-6581062 GCF_014905685.2 Nematolebias whitei
GAATTAGTCCAAATGGAGACTGGATCAATCTGGAGTGTTATATATAAATATGGTCCATGGGAAAAAAATATTTTAAAGATGTGCCTACAATGACAAGTTAAAAAATAAATCAATAAAACATCTGATGTCAAAACAGTGCTGTGTAGCCTCTGTGTCCTACGCCTTCAGAGTACGTACATCTTAAATAGATAGAAGATCCGACTGCACCCAAATTCAGCCTAATGGGAACTCCTAAAGCATTCCTTTTGGATTTGCAGGATCTTCCAAGCTGGTAGCAGTCGCATGTTGCATTGCCATGGCAACACAGCTTTTCGAAGCTTTCTACAAAGTGGAATTAAAGTGTGTTAAGCTGGACTTTTATTCTGTTTCAGCCCTCAGGCCTTCTTCACATCAGTGTGCCTGATCAAGCTCTTGATCAAGATCAAGAGAGCTTTTAGGACAAAACATTGATTCAATTAGGTGTAATTCTTATGAACCCTGGAGTGGCTGACAGTCTTCCGTTTTATGATTTTTTCCTAGTGATTATCAACTCATTTAGGGCTCTTTGTTTGCTCATATTTTCTGCTATGAAGCCAAACTGAACACAGTCCAGCTGCTATTTATTTATTTTGTTATTGATGCTCTTTAATTTGGCACAGTTTTCCAATCATAGAGCTTCACAGAAAAAAATTAAATAAATAAAATCTACATTCTACTTTTAACTTTAGTTGGTTTGTTTGATGCAACATCAATCTATTATATTAAAAAAGAGAACTGATTGCAAAAAAGCAATGCAACATGTTTCACTTTTAGCATAAAATATTGTGAATTTTACAGAAGACATTTCAAGAAGTTAATAGAGTGCACTCTTGGGTTTTCAAATGATTAAATGATAAGTAAAGGAATTATTAACATTGATTAGTTATAAAGTAATAATATGTATTTATTAAACAAATGGATCTCACTGATTCTTCTGCACTAATCATAATGGATGAATGATCGCCTAATGGTGTGGCTCCATGGCAGGGCAACACATCACTTAGCCTGTTAACATGTTTGACTGATATAGATGGCTCTGAGGCACATTTATTATTTCACAACGTAAGGCTGTAATATTATTATAAGACCAGTTGGATGAAAGCCTTTTACTGATGAAGATTCATCACTGCTGCAAATCCCTCGTATGAATAATTTCTCAAAACAGCATAAATTGTTACTTAGCCAGCCTGTGATGTTTGAGCAACAATGGCCTTCAAATTGCTACACTTTTTTTTCTGCTCGCTGGAGGAAAAGAAGAAGAAGAAAACAAGAAATTAATATTTCATGGAAATCATAGCTGCTCTCCTCTAAAAATTGTCTCATTTGCTGTACCTTCAACGATTGCTGTTCACTTAATCACCCTAACACAGGAGATGAGTGAATCTACATTTGCATCTGGGATTGCATTCCAGACTATTGTTTCTTTTTATTTGCAACAATCTGAGGAACATGTATGGAGGCCACTTTACTGCAGTGGATTGCTCTCCAACGTAAACCAGAATAGCATAACTTGCAAGTAAAAGAGCAAGAGGTAAAAAAAGAAAATAATAAAATCAGTATGGAATTACTGCATGGGGAAAAAAAACGGTGGCAGAAAGGGCAATTTAATTCTGTACGTGCTGCTATGTTTGCAGAAACTTATTCTACTTTACAGGAAGTACCAGTCACTAGAAGAGGTGCCAAGGGAGCAAATCGGACTTTTTGTAATCTGTTGTTCCTCTCCTGGCTTCACTTACTTTGAGAAGTTGCAGATAAAAAAAAAAAAAAAAAAAAAAAAAAAAAGAGAAATTTAACTCTAAAAATATTGACAATAAATGCCAATTTTGGGACTTGTGCTATGATGTATCTTCTACCTGTTTACACTCTAACACTGATGCTGCTTCATTTGAAACGCATCATGGCGGGGAACTCATTGCAATGAAATGTAAATCAGATGAAAGCAGAGCAAAAAGACAAACATTAAAAATGTATATGTCATTCTGCAAACCTAAAGAAATATTAAAGGAAATGTATTTAAATGGATTATTTATACTAAAGAGGGCAAGAAGGACTTGTGCCAATTGACAAGAAAGAGGGATCAGGCTGGAAAGGATGTGCAGCAGGTTAAGCTCGTTAAAGGTAGGCACTGTAATATTCTAACAAGTGAGGCGTGTTTGAAATGCACTTTTGAATTGAATTATTTATAGTAACTGTGGTGCAGTGGTAGGGGCAGCCAACTTGGGAGCAAAAAAATTCCAGGTTCAAGTCCCCGCCATGCCCACACGTTGAGGTGTCCTTGAGCATGACATCTAATCTCTAACTGGGATGACACGGTGGCACAGTTGGTAAAGCTGTTGCCTCTCAGCGAGAAGGTCATCAGTTCAAATCCCTGTCCGGGGCCTTTCTGGGTGGAGTTTGCATGTTCTCTCCGTGCATGCATGGGTTTTCTCTGGGTACTCCAGTTTCCTCCCACAGATCAAAAACATGCTTGTTAGACTGATTGGTAACTCTAAATTGTCCCTAGGTGTGAGTGCGAGAGTGAATGGTTGTTTGTCTCTATACGTCCCTGTGATGGCCTGGAGACCTGCCCAGGGTGTCCCTGCCTCGTGCACAGTGACTGCTGGATATGGGCACCAGTGACCCCCGTGACCCAAACAGAACAAGCAGGTAAAATATAATGGATGGAAAAAGTATTTATCATGTCACAAATATCTAGAAAACACTGAGCAGTTTTTTTTATAAGTTAGTTTTGTTCATTTTGTCATTACAATTATTTCCTGCTTCCTAAAAGTGTGTCTCAACAGCTTCAGGAATCAGATCCCTCGGTTGCACTTCAACTCAGACAAATAAATAGTCACGCCACACGGCTCTCAAGGATGTTGTTCTTTATCACATCTCGTCTCTGTCACTGATTTTCTCCTATAAATTTTAGTTTAATTCATTTTCAACGCAGCAGAGCGTTTTATTTTCTACCTGCTGCGTCCTCAGATCTTGACTATAAAACCCCCAGAATAAGGTCCTGTCCCTGTCCTCATCTAGTCTTTTCTCCTCAGTTGCGTATAACACCTTAACTCATACCACAGATTTTTTGACAAATGATAGAGGCTCTCAAAGGAAATTGCTAAAATGGAGGGACTGATTCATCACACTGTGCAACGGCGGTGCCATTTTTTAGCACTCCTCTCTCATTTTTCCTGTCTGATTATTTCCCACTGCTGCTGTGTTTAGATCTGCAGGCTTTGTGGCCAGGCAGTTCTACCATTTCCACGTGATCTCTTTTTAAACCAAGAACCGAGTGTTCTTATTAAAGACTGCTTTGTTTTGGCAATCTGTCTTCATTGGGCTAAGACAGGAACCCCTGCTTGAAATTAGACATTGTTGCTGCTGAAGATACTTCACACCAGTCGCCTGATTGTGCCTCGTAAACAAATAAAGGCTCTTTTTTTTGTGTGTGTGTGTGTGCCATTTATCTCAGTCCGAAGGGTTTTTAGAAGCACTTTGGTTCAGTGGTGGCAGCCATATCAGCTGACCATCCTCTTCCCAGTTCAGTTTAAAAGAATAGTTTTATCTCTGACAGCAGAGCATCACTAAGGGAAGTCCATGAAAAATGGTATGCTGCTCAGAAATTGCAAGACTGTTTATTTATTTATTTTTTATTGTTTGCTTTTTTTTTCTCTAAATGCTGTAGTGTGATAAAGCCTAAATGAGAAAATAACATAGTTAAACTGTTTTTGCTACTTTAGAATACTAAATCCTAAGTTTATTTATTATTTTAATAACCCATAAACCCCCTTGAGATCACATATCTCATTTGCAGGAGAGGATTGGGCCTGAGGGCAGCTAAACAGATGTGTTTAGACTGTAGAGTTAAATTGGAGTGCCTGGAGAAAACCCACACAAACATACAGAGAACATGCAAAACTCCTCACAGAAAGACCCCAGGTCCAAACCAGGGGTTGAACCCTGGACCGTCTTGCTGAGGCAACAGTGATGACCACTAAGCTGTGAGTAAAATAATGATGTCAAGATATAACCGATTATGGGACAGTGTTTGTTGTTGTGTTCGAGATACCACAGATGATAAAAACGATTCACATAATTGATTATGTGTGTTTTTTTGTTTGTTTGTTTTTAGGTCTGCTGTTCTCTTCTGCAGGGGCATGGATCAGGGAACTCACAGGTAAGATTTGACAACTGGTCGACACCAGATGCTTTTCTTCATGTCAATCAGGGCAATCTGCAGCCTCAACATGATAAGACCATGGTCATGATATTTTATAACAAATACATGCCTAATCAGTCATGGAACTGCAGGAGCATGCATGAGTCACAATAAACAGTATGCATTGATTTCAATGTTTGTTTTTGTTTTTTGAAAAATTACTTTTTATGGTTTCTTAAAGTTAGAGAGACCTGACTGAGATGGTTTGGACATATCCAGAGGAGGGAGAGTGGGTATATTGGTAGAAGGATGCTAGAAATGCAGCTGCCAGGAAAAAGACAAAGAGGAAATATATGGATGCAGTTAGAGAGGACATGGAGGTGGTTGGAGTGAGGACAGAGGATGCAGAGGACAGAGATGGAGGAGGATGACTCGCTGTGGAGACCTTTGGAGAGAGAAACGCAGGAAGAAGAAGAAGATAAATGGTTTCAATGTGATTCAGTCAAAGTCATTTTATTTAAATGGGCCAACTCTTTATGTAATTGTGTTAACACAATAATAGTTTTGATCTATGCAAAAAAAAAAAAAAAAAAAATCCACCTTTTATGTGTATTAAGTTGTAGTCACAAGAAACAAATAAATAAATCAACTATACATACCGTATATAGACTCTTAAGGTATTGGACAAAACAAAATATCACGTGGCTGGTTTGGGTTTCACATTCATATATTAAAAAAAATAATAAAAAATGGAACATGTAAATTACATTTCACAACAAAAACTGAATGTAAAACTTTAAGTTGGTTTCTCGGTTCTTCTATTTCCATTTTTCCATTATTTTATGTTGCGTCAGCAAAGAAAGGTGAAGTGAAAGCCGGAGCTTTCAGCTCTACAGAGGCAACTTTCTTTCAGCCTGGACAGATCACCATGGTAACTAAAACTTCACATCAGTTTGGAAAAGGTAATGGTTGTAAATTTTAGGAGCTCCTATTCCTGTTAAAAAGCATTGCCCTTTCTCCTGTGTCTTACATAGCTCCTAGCATTTTTCACAAAGCTCTGTCCTTTGGTTTGCTTTGTGGCAACTGCAGAATCAAAAGACAAACAACATATAAAGAGTTTGCATTCCAACATGCAGGTTTTTCTCAGGTCAGCTTTGTGTGAGCAGTGACCTATGTATTATATGTGCAACATATAAATATCATTATGTTCAAAAGGCAAAGAGGATAAAGAAAAGAGTCAATGCTTTTGCTCTTATGCTTATGTGTTACCAAAATATTGCATAAGCATCTGGATACACTTTAATTAAAAATGCAGAAATACATTCTTATATACAGTATATTATATCAACAACTGATGAACATTTTGGATGGCTGCTACAGTCTTTTTTTTTTTTTTTTTTTTTAATATTTACCCGATATCTGATCTCAAACACATCCTAAGCACAAATAAATTGTTCATGACTGTTGTTCAAAACATTTCTAAAGAGTTTCTGTAGTTCTAATGCAGTTCATTTTACACAATATATTAAGATTTGTTTTGATTGTAAGTGAGTCATTCACAAAACATACAGAACATACTCATCATTGTACAACATTGTTGTTATTTATCAATAACTGCTGGAGTTAAACTTAAAATATCTCTTGAATCGTTGGATACAATTTGAAGAACCGTTTGCTGGATATGCATCTAAAACAGGTTGTGAAAACAGCTAGTCAACATTAGTTCACACAGAAGAAGCTATAACAGTCGAATATGCAGAGACATTCAACAAACACTCTGTGTGACATTTGGCACGTTTGCATCATATTTAATGCATTATTATTTTCAATATATTACCAAAATAGATACATTTATGTAACTTCTCAACAAAAGATGGTCTTGGTCTATAACTCTGACATGAAAGGTGATGGATGATTTGCATTCCTTCAACAAATGCTGGGCCTTTCATTTATACTTGGACATTAGCAGAATGGACTTCATGCTATCTGTGTCTCAACTGCAACTCAAAAACCTGCAGCTTCATGAGTCAAGAGATTAAAAAAAAAAACTTAATATTTCTAGAAAACAAAATGGAATTCTAATATTTATATTCACAGTCTTTTTATGAGGAGAAAATGTGTTACAGACGGTTGAATAAATGATTAGCTGTTATGATGGGTTTTCTTATTTCAGCTATTTCAACAGCATTTTAATCAGTTTTCAATTATCAACCATGGATTATATGACATTCTGTATTAGGGGCACTTTGAAAAGTAGTGTCATGTTAAGTTACAGGCAGCACATGCACTCAGCAGTGACCCGACACAGTAAGCAGTGCGAATAAACACATGTATATACAACCCTTCAGCGATTTACATGTAACACACGTCAACACGCTGCAGGTGCAAAGTTGACCTGACTCACACGCAGTACGGCAGAACATCTACACAACTCTGTGACACTTTGGTTTGTGTGAGAAGAAACTGAAGCAGCAGTCTTCACTGATGAAAATCACACGACTGCAACACAAAATGATTGTTCAACGTTTTTATTTTATGTTATAATTGATTTCTGTGTTGCTTTTATGCTGACTATGGTTTCCATGGTCAAACTAAAATAAAATAAAACTAATAATAGTCTCAGGTCTCACTTTAGCTTCTTCTTAGTGGCTCATTGTTGTACTGAAAGGCTCCCTGGATTACCAGTTTAGATGAATAACATTTGAATTGTGTGAATGTTTAAGAAGCGTTCACACAACTGTCATCCATTTTACTTCCGTTCGTTTTTCGACGCGATTCTAGTACCACAGTTTTTAAGCTATTTCAACAAATCATAAAGTGAAATGTTCAATTCTTACATGACAATTCTGCTTGGCTATATTGGCACAACTTTAGCTTTTTTTGAAATATTTAGCCTTTTCTGCCATTTTCTTTTCTCATAGTCAATGAACTGATCTTATTTTACATCCTTGAAATCTGCGGTTCCCAACCCTGCTCCCTGAGGGACACCATCCTGCATGTTTTACTTGTTTCTCTGCTCCAACACACCTGATTCAGTGATTTAATTACTTCCTCAAATTCTGCAGAAGCCTGTTAATCACCCGTTCATTCAACTCAGATGTGACGGAGCAGAGAAGCAACTAAACTATGCAGGATGGTGTTCCTCAAGGAGCATTGTTGGGACCCACCATTTTTAATCTTTAGAGCTGTGTACGACCTTTTACTGCTCCTTTCACATTCTATTCTGGTTCAGCTTCTTTCAGTTTTGTTGTGCAAACTAACATTTTTTTCAGCTAATTTCATCGGGGGGGGGGGGGGGGGGTAGCTGTTTTGTGCTCCTTTCAGGTTATTTCTGCTAACTACAACAGTTTTGTGCTTCTAACTTAATTTTTTTATTTTTTACTAATTTGAGCTTGCTATGCTCCTTTCAGCTTATATTTGCAAGTTTTAGCTTTTTCTTACTATTTCAGCTCTTATTTAGCTATTTTATGTTAATTTAAGCTTTTTCAGCTAATTTCACATTTTTTGCACTCATTTCATTTTTTTAGCCTAATTCAGCAAAAACATGCTCTTTCTACTTCCTTGTAATTTCAATGTCTTTCTGCTTTTTCTGCTTTCTTCTTTTCAAACATTTATTTTATTTATTTATTTATTTTTAGCTGTTTTCCATCTAATTCCACTATTTATTTATTTATGTTTTTTTGCTCATTTCAACGCCTTTCACATCCTTTTGATACTTTAAGCTTATTTCCTCCTTTTCAGCTACATTTAATATTTTATTTTTTATTATTAATATTTTAAATGATTTCATCTTTTTTAGCAAAAAATATATTTTCTGCTATTTTCTGCTTATTTAAGCCTCATACTGCTAATGTGCTCTTTCAGCTTTCTTCTGCTAACTTAGGCTTGTTCTTCCATTTCAGCTATATTTGAATTCAATTAAATTCAAATCAGTGTATTTATATAGCACCAAATCACAACAAAGTTGTCTCAGGGCACTTTACAGGAACATTCACATAAAAGCCACTTAGTAAAGTTCTCTATCTAAGGAATCCAGCAGACAAGTTGAATCTTGGCTTTGTCGCAGTCTCCCATCCTGAGCAAGCACAGTGGCAACAGTGGAAAGAAAAAACTCCCTTTTAAAAGGAAGAAACCTCCAGCAGAACCAGGCTCAGGACAAGCGGCCATCTGCTTTGACCCGATTTTGTTGTTTTGTTTGTAGCTAATTTCAGCTGTTTTTCACTAAATTCTCCAGCAATAAGCATCCACACTTCATTTTCACAGGAAATTCAATTTCTCTCAATACAATCAGATTGTGTTACACTATTCTTTTAGCATGGCACATCTTGAGAAGCCAAAAAAAAAAAAAAAAAGTCCTTTAGTGTGAATCAGCAGTTTATTCCTCACCACATTTCTGCAGTGGATTCAAGACAATGAATGTAGTTCTGTCAGGCTGGTCAGAGCTTGTTTCTGTTGTGCATTCAGTCTGAAAACTATCTTTGCAGTAGCAGACTGGGTTCAGAACAAGGAAGCCGAGGGAGCTGACTGTGTCTTGAACTGGTGTTTTAGATTTACTTTAATATATTCACTCTGTGACGTTAATCTGTTGTTTACCACAAGCGAGTGTAAACACAATAAACCATGTGAGGAAACCGCTTCCTGAGAAAACCTCTATGATTTCAGCGTGGAATACAAACTCAGCTTTTTTTAATTCATCTGGCCTAATAACAGCTGACACTGTGATGAATGAACTCACTATAAAGTTATCAGACAGTAGAAGATGCCGGGTGAAATTTACATCATAAACTCATCTCGATATGAACAATATGCTGCTCCATACATGAAAAAAAAAAAAAAAAAAACTAAAAGTGATACTGCAGCTTCACGTATTCTCTTGGTTGAATGTGTTCAAGCTCATTGGGCATGTTGACTAAAATATCTCATTAACGTATCAGAGTTCACATATACTTTGTACATGTTAGCTAAAGGATAAATAAAACCTATCAACTACACAAACCTTGTTTAATACTTGCATTTTCTACTATAAAATCTAATGTTTAATTTTATTAAAAATAAAAATCTGACTGACATTTTAGAAATGTAAGTTTAATCAGGTCTTCATCTTAGAAGAAAAGAAATAAGCATTTTCAGTGCCATTTTTATTTTTATTTTTTATTTTTTTTTGGGGGGGGGGGGGTTCTATTATTATGGTGAGAATTAATGATATTCCAGTGGTAGAGTGGCTACTTGCCCTAATGTCCGACAAAAATTGCTTTATAGAAACAGAATGAGACTTAAGCCCCCCCATGGTCTCTAATCAGGCACAGGTTAAAAATGACTGAAGACCAGGTGGAAGAAAATACGAGAAAAGAAAGCAGTTCATGAACAAAAAGGAAAAGCTATTAAGAAATAACAAAGCGAATTGGAAATAAAGAGACTAGAAAAATAGAGAATGTGAAATCTATTGAAGAAAACAATATATAAAGGGATAATCGAAGAGGAAATATCTAAATGCGTTAATTAAATGATGACAAGTGGAGTGAAAAATGTCCACGTTACTAATTTAAGTTAGTTCGCCAGGGTTTATATATGTATATGTATAAACAATTACTAATTAAATACATTTAAACAATTTAACTATTTTTTTACAAAACGTGATACTTCAAATTAAAGCCTGATTTGTTTTGTAAGAAACTCCAGAAGACTCAAGTGGAGACCTCAAAATCACCTGGATCAAGCAGACCACAGCTTGTGAGACTGAAGGGTTGTGTGTCTGACCAGGTGCTCAGTAGCTCAGGAGCACCACAGGGGACTGTACTCGCACCATTCCTTTTCACTCGGTACACCTCAGATTTCCAGTACAAAACAGACTCCTGTCATCTGCAGAAATATTCAGATGACTCTGCAGTGGTCGGGTGTATCAGAGATGGACAAGAAGCTGAGTACAGGGAACTGGTGGACCACTTTGTAGCATGGTGTGGAAACAGTCATCTCAGCTTGAACGTGAACAAAACAAAATAGATGATTGTAGATTTCTGGAGAAACAGGAACAGGTCCAACCTTATTTCCATCATGGGAGAAGAAGTTAAGGTGGTGGAGAAGTATAAATACCTTGGAGTTCACCTGGACAACAGACTGGACTGGAGATGCAACAGTGAAGCCGTCTATAAGAAGGGACAGAGCAGACTGTACTTCTTGAGGAAGCTGAAGTCCTTCAATGTTTGCAGCAAGATGCTGCATATCTTCTATAAGTCTGTTGCAGAGAGCACTATCTCTTCTGCCATCATCTGCTGGGGGAGCAGCACCAGAGCAAGTGACTTCAAAAAGATCAACATGCTCATAAAGAAGGCTGGCTCAGTTCTGAGGACTCCTCTAGAACCTTTGGAGATGATTGTACAAAGAAGGATTCTTCATAAAATGAAGAACATTATAGACAACCCTCTTCATCAGACCGTCATACAACAACAGAGTGTCTTCAGTCAGAGGCTTCTTCAGATCTGCTGTAAGACGGACCGCTACAGGAGATCATTCCTGCCCTCAGCCATCAGCATCTAGAACAACTCTATTGAAACCAGGATGATGAGCTACAACATTTAATTTCCCTCTGGGATTAATAAAGTATTTTTGAACTGAGTGGAATGAAAGTGTAGATTTAATTGTCTTGAAACGAGTCTTAACCAAGAGATCAATCTTGTGATTTAACGATACTTAGTGACTCCTACAATAGTACACTTTCCTCAACAGCTTAGTGAGGTACATTTATTCTGAGATGAAGTGGTGGCTTCACTGAAGCTATCTCAGATTTTTTTTTTTTTTTTTTTTATCTAGGTAGGACACTGGAGAAGGTCATAAAGTGCATACACTATTAACGGTTCATTAATTATAAGATAGTAAGAAAGTACCTTCAGTTTATTAGTCTACGTGTAACTTATAGCTTTTAAACGTGTGTCATTTTTTCTAACCAAGTACTTAAATGTATGTTTTAATAAGTGTATTCAACACTTCAAGCAGGCCAAAGTTGCCAAACTGGGGCTTTTTTTATGCGTTTTAAATTGCATAGAGTAACTGTTCGCAAGTGAAAAGTACTTGGAAAATACTAACCACTGCAGAATGCGGTTTCCTTAATTTGTTCTAATTCCTGTCCCCATGGGAGGGAGAACCATTGAAATGACAATCTCACAAACATGAGCGCTGAAACAGATGTTATAGTCAGAGTCAATGAGTCATAGTTCATTAATCAGGAAGCTGAAATGATGAAACAGAGATAATCTGTTTAGTTGTTGTGTTTTTTTATGAATAAAAAGTAATGGAGTGGTTGAACATCAGTAAACCAGTATGATTCAGTTGTAATTGTGCCGTAATGTGCTTCTTTATATTTCCACAGGGAAAAAGTATGTATTTATTTAATCAAAACAACTGCACATGTAAAAATGAGCACAAACGTTGTGTGCAGGGATGTTGTCCAAAGTATACATCCTCATTATCAATGCATTCCATATCTCCTTACATTGCAGGAGTTAATCCAGGTAGTGTGTTGGAAATTAAATCTTTAAATTTATCCACCAAAAAAAGCACTTCATACAATGATAAAAATAAAAATAAAAAATGCCAGTAATCATGAGCAAAAACATCAAACAGTGGTTGTAAGAAAACAACATCCAATATATACAGTTATTTCAATTAATAACAGGCTTATTTATTTATTATTTTACCTTAATGGCAGTAGATGCAATCTGGATGTGGTGCAGCTTGTGCAAGGTGCTTTCCCTGTCGATGAAGTAGGAGGCTGCCAGCTGGTGCAGAGCTTCCAGCGTCACAGCTGTGCCATTGGAGTCACTTACTTCAGATGTCCGACTCAGCTTCCGCTTGTCCACAAAGATCATTAACGACTCTTCCCCTATGAAAGCACACACACAATGACACATAGGTCTAATAGTTATGACTCAATATCATTCTCACCGAAGTGCGTCTAACTGTTCTTGCTCTCTCTTAGAAAATAGCTCTTAGCATGAAAAGAAAAATGCCTCTTGGAAACTAGATTTACATTTTAAACTATACACACGATTGATGAAACATCAGCCGCTTGCATGGAATGAGATGCTTGATAGAAGCAGTGCTCTAATAAAAATGAGCAGAAGTGTTCACAGGACAGTGTATTGACAGGTTGTGTGAACCAGTGAAAGATCAATTGAAGAATATTTTCTAATGGAAAAAAAAAAAGTTTTTACGGATAGAATGGTTTTAATTTGCAGACACGGTAGACCTCTGGGAATAGATAAAGGTTAACATTTCTACAGCTGAACATCTGTCAATATCAAATTTAACCATTTTACTACAGCAACAATCTTTTTTTTTTGTCTTTTACACATTCTATTGCAGATGATGGCTGTGTTCCCTTTTGATGTTTTGTCACATTTTTACCAATTTGCATTTGCTATGTAAATGTGATATTTTAGTTATAAAAATTAAAATGTTATTCAGATGTTTTTTTAACTTCAAGATGTTTTTATTTTGGTAAAAAAATAAAATAAAAAAAAAGACGAGCCTTTGAAGCACCTTTGAATCAATTTGAGCACTCGCATGACACAACTTCCTCTCCCTCTCTCAAAGCCCCCCTGTGGCGTTTTGCACTTGGTCTGATGATTTGTTTTTGTATGGACCGAGTTATCCTTTTTGTCAAGTCAAGGCACAAGTGCACATCGAAGCCAATAGTTTCACGCTGTTCCACTGATCTACGGATGTCGGCAGTGTTCCAGGAAATAAGTAACAAAGCCGGTGGAGATGACTGTGGGCTTGCAGTTATGGATCTGAAATGCAGGATTTAAAACACTCAATGTGTTTCTGCTGTCCGTGTCAGGAGCTGCTGTTTTGTCAAAGCAGCGTATGCTGTGTCATACCAGCTACTTTAGTAAAAGTCTAAAAAAAATATGAAATAGTAAAACATAACATGCTGTAGTGCCATGCAGGAGTGTTCAAAAACCAAACAATGATTAGCAAAAAGTTATGAAACGTTAAACTAAGAGAAAACAGTATTTTTAGATGTTTCTTATATTAGATCATCCAGTAAATTGGACTTTTATGTTCCAAAAAGCCCTCCAGTGTGTAGAAACTGTAAATCAATTGGACTGTCATTAATCCCGACACAGTCAGAACTGTGGGATGCTGTGCATAATATCTCCATACTCTAAACTTTAAACATGGAAGTCACAATTTCAATGTTTCGGTTGCACATAACTTGTTAACTAATCTCTCTTTAGACCATGCCAGTGGCTGTGAACAAGTGGTGTAGTCACGACTAAAACTATAAGCTGCATGACCTAAGTCCTCTGCACACAAACCGCCAGTGTGCAAGAAAGCAACATTTCACCTCAATTTATTTAATTTAATTCCACAGATTTAAAGCATGTTTCTCACCAAGTGTGTGTAAATTCAGCTGTTTGGTTTTAAAGACATTTCAATTTGAATGCACTTTAACACACACTGTCAGAGATCGACATTATGTGTGTTTATAGAGAAAGTAAATAAAACAAATAAAAATAAAAAACAGTCCCACTAGGACTTTTTTACTTGTGTTCAACACTATTCAACTAAAGGATGTTTCTCACGAAGATTGAGGACAATAAGGTGTTGAGTTTCAAATAAATGTAAATGTTAATGCACCTTAACACACATTGTCTTACAGCGTCACACACTTAGCTTAGCACTAAATTAACATGTTACAGACGTAGCGTTCCACTTCTCTCAAGCATCCTAACCATGATCCTAACCAGCCCTGTCATCAACTGCTCACACTAAGCTCACTAAGCTAGCGAGTAACACAAAGGTGTCTCCACCTCCACCCCCTGTGAGCGTCCTGTCAAGGCAGGAGACGCAGAGGAGACACAGAGGAGACACAGAGGAGACGCAGAGGAGAAACACTGCTGCTGTTGGGAGAATTGTAGGTAACCAGGAAAACCTGGAGTGGACTTTTAGTGCTTTGAGTATTCTCCTATTAATCAAGTGGAATGGATGAGTTCACAAAGGGGGCACATCCCCCTCACATATAATTGATGCAACGCCGATGCACCACAGTAATGTCCAATCAGTGGTAATGCTAATGATTATGTTTGTGTTCGTGTTTATCTGACTGTTAGCAAAGTATTGTATACGTCACTGGACTGATTTGATTGATTGAACGTTGAAACTCTCCTAAAATAATCAGTGGATATACAGTATATCTCCAACTTATTAAGGTTTGGAGTCAACCCAAGTTAAAATCATATTTAGCTTCTATATAAAGACAAGAACAACACAATGTATGTATATATATAATTCACCATCAAGGTGCACCTGCTTGGAGAAGAACACTTATGTTTGGTTGTAAATTAATCAGGGACAATCATATCCAATTTCTGATTAAATTAGTTTATGAGTTTATAATTGCAGCGAAAACAAATCCGATTTTGAATACAGAGCCCTGTAAAACAAAGTATGACTAATTGTGAAACTGATTGTTACTAATAAAGGATTGATAAAAACACATTCCATACCCTTCAACCACCTGATGTTAAGAGCCTCATTACAATGATTTATTCAGGGCAAACATATATGTTATTAAATTATCCACAACATTATTCTTATGCTATTTTTAGATCTCTTTAAGGTGCACAGATAGACAAAGGGGCTAAATTACTTTAAGACTAGGGGACATGTGTAGTTAACATTGATTATACATATTTACAGTTTGCACAAATAGATTTCATCCTTAAGTGCATGATGTGACTAATGATGAACACAGATGAACTGATCACATGTTCAATTTCAATGTGTAACATGTGAGACACAACTGTAACTTCATTAAACAATAATTTGATAAATGTTTATAAAATCAAATAATGTAAAATCAGCATATATTGTTTGCAAGAACTCACCATGCTTGTTGCCAAGTTTTCCTCAGGGACTCAGTAAAACAAGCTGTGTGTATAATACTGTGCATTGTTTTACATGGTGGAGCTGCATTTTTCTCTTTTTGTTTGAAGCCGATCATGTACACGATAGTCTACTTTATTTAAATACTGTTGGTGTTCTTATTTTTAAGAGTTTATGCGCAAATGCAAAAGATGAAAGGAGCCCGCAGAGGAGCAGAGGGGAGGATGATTCTGCACAAGATATCACTGGAAGCTTTGCTGCACAATACACTACTCAGTACAGCTAGCTTCTGTCTATTGTTCTGGAAAGGATCCACTGGCATTTTGGTCTAAACACTTCAAAGACAGAAACTGCATGTTGAGTAAGAGAATATGAGCTTAAAAACCACACACAACTTTGTGTTCACAGCTGAGCTAACATTTAGTGCAAGGTTTAGTTCTATGGACGCGATGTACAGTGAGCTCTTCCCATGTGTTTAGCTGGATACAAATAAATCTTACAGATTACTTCCTATGGAGATCCCTTATGTGGAAACTGGTGTTCTTGCAGAGAAACTAAAACACAACAAACTGTTTGCATGTTGTGTTGTATGCACTTTGCTACATTGCACAGAGCGCAGTGAGTGTGGACCAGCATTTCATAATTAATCCAGTATATTGTATTTATAAAATAGTGAAACTTCACTATGTGCTGCAGTTCAGGATGATCTTTTTTTTTTTTTTAATGTTTGATTTTATACAGGGCTTAATTTATATAGATAGATAGATGAAAACTTTATTGTCCCCATGGGGAAATTGGTCTTGGACATTGTGCGCTATCAAAGCTTCTTCCACAAATAAAATCATGTGAACCCCACAATAAAATACAACAATATAAAACACATATTAATAAAAACACATGTAGTACATGCCCACATACATTCCAACAAGTAAACAACACAACAATGAAACCAGAGCATCAGTGTATAACCAAAAAAAAAAAAAAAAAAATATATATATATATATGCCTACTTTATTTATCAATCTGATGTAGGGCCAAATTATTATTTTTTTAAATCTGTTAAATCTACAAGCTGAGATTTTAAACTGTTTCCCAGATGGTAACAGTTCGTATTGTGAGTTGAGGATGTGAGCGGGGTGAGACAGCACGCTCCGAGCAAGTCTGAGGACAGACTCATCATAGACAGACTGCAGGGAGGGGTGATCAGTCCTTCCTATCACCTTCATTGCAGTTTGTACCACGTAACTAAGTTTAGATTTAAGTTGAGCACATAGATTACCATACCACGCTGACCGTCCAAACCTGATGAGTATTTCCATTACGACCTGATAGAATAAAACCATAATCTTCAGGTTAACCCCAAAGATTTGGAGTCTTCATAAAAAAAATAAATATATACATAAATAAAAATACAATCTCTGCTGTAGTTGAGTGCACAACATATTAACATGCATTTCCCACTTGAACAGATTGTTTTAGGTGAACAGCCAGATCCGTATCTGTAAGAACAGACCTGCTTTATTTTCTGGTCATGAATAAAAAGCAGGAGCTTGTCACTTAGAGACCTGGGGTCAATCAGCATCTCCTCTGTTTTCTTGGCATTAATAACAAGGTGGTGGCCATCGCACCGTTGAACAAAAGATTGGACCTCGTTAAAATATGATGAGGAGTCCATATCATATCATTTGTAAACCGACTGATGCCAGGATGCAAATAGTGGGCAGGCTGGTGGTGGTGGAGGGGGGGGGGGGTCTACCCCAGATAATTTTGAATAAAGTAGATGGGATTTCCTACATTTTAACAGATTAAACATCTATGTTTACCTACATTTATGAACACTCTGCTTCTATCAAGCGTCCTACCCCCCCCTCGATGGTTCCGATACTGAATTCTCCACTGAATTCACTGTCCAAATCCACATGTGAAACCACCAGGCGCCTTCTCCGTCTGTTCATGGCAGCTCCTGCTTGCGTACGACTGCCTGGTTAGCTCGGCACTCACCCCCACTACTCTTTCAGGAGCAGATTTGATTTTTTTTTTTTTTAAGGGTAGATGCAGAAAGGGTAGAAATGCATACAGTACTTATAGAAGCAGCTGGTACGTGATATTAAGTAGCTCGCAAGTGACTGTGTTTAAAAGTATTGTCTTTTAATCATTTTCAGTTTACATATCCAATATAACTTTTAATTGTTCAAGGCAGTCAAATTTGTTCTTAACTTTATTATTAGTAAGCATGAGCATTACTGGATCCAAGCAAACAGTTACCAGAACACACCCTGGCAAAACAAGAGAGTTCCCAGTGTTTGTTCCGGCAGGATCCAGATCAAATTAGGCACTGATTTTATGCCTTGCAATGGATACCTTAAATAATTAGCAATATGAATATACTGGTTAAAATACTGGTAAAGTTTCTGTCACAAAATGATTTTTTTTTTTTTCGTCTGAAAAACATCAGTTGATTTGAGTTTTGGCCAAATAAAATCTCACACCTCACCTTTTAACACTGCTTCTCCCCAGTGTTAAGGGAGGTCAATAACAGCAAGGAGAACCACAGCCCATGTAGTTTCATTTACCTCCTAGCGTCGCAGAAAGCAGGAAGTGGGTTCCGTATTTCCTGATAATGTTGTCAGTGATGGCGCTAACACTGGGCCTCCTGCCCAGTTGCCTAATGGTCTGGAGGAACTCTGGGTCCAGCGGCAAGGAAAAGCCATTGTTTTCTTGTCTCTCCAGGGCCAAGCTGTTCACCTTCCATCGGCCAAATTCCCTGCAATATCAAAGAAACATATGCTCAGATTGAGGAAATACTGCGTAAATGGCATGAATGCTGTGTGTAGGCTTATTTAAGAGAGATTAAAAGACACACAAGACAGTTTTCATTAGTAAACTCATTCCATGAAGTGACAGGGATCATGGAACTGTTATGCACCTTTTTTTTTTTTTTTTTATTACAGTCATGCAGGGACTCATAATGGTATATCATTCTTAAAAAAAATAAAATAAAATAAAAAGCTGCAGTTTCTCCTTAAACAGAGACGCTGTACTTGTGAAGAGGTCAGGAAACAGCTCACACCTCATAATAAACTCAGGGTTCCAAACTGCTCCTTGCCGGGCGTAAAATTTGTTGTATGCATGACCTCTAAGTGGATCTTGTGCGCCACCTCTTTAAAAGAATAATCTCATGCTGTTTCCATTTCCAGTTCAGAGAATTGGTTTGCACCATTGAGGAGGAAAAAAAAAAAAGTACTTTTCTACTGATTTTAAATAACAGCTCAATCTTTTGTCATCTTGGGTTGGTTTTTGAGGCACGCTGTGATCATGGATGGAGCCGTGCTGCTTTCAGGGAGTCTTTGAGATAGAGAAGGCTTCATATGTGGTCAATTGATATTCAGCCTGGCCTTGTAGCACGCCGACCATCTTAATCTACCAAACGCAGACCAAATGCTGCTACTTGATATGTTGATTAGCACTATTCAAATATAACTGGTAATAAACAGTTTATTTTTTACTTTTCTGGCAGTGGAAAGATGCAAAAAACCTTTCAACTCTTCTGGGTAGCTGACCCGACTTAGAAAAAGGCTACAATAAAATAATAGCCCACGTTCTTGAAAGTGTTCTTGGTTTCAAATATTGTACTAGGCAAGATTTCAGAGAGGAAAAAATAAATAAATAAAAATAATAATTCTACCTCCCTAGAACTGCAAAATTGTTAAACAAGAAGGAAAGAAAAAGGCACTTTATGTGTCACTTCATGTCTGTCCTCAACACTTCTGTAAGTTTGTTGTCACATCACCCTTTTTATTTAGTTTTAAGGAAAATAATGTTATGTTTGAGCTACTTGTGTCTGACAGCTTTCTAGGTTCAAATTATCCTAAAAACTATTTTGCATAAAATCTTGAGATGGGTTTGCCTTAAGCTAGCACTAAATAAAACAGCTGGATGTGATATAAATGTACATCATTAAATCAAGTGACTAACATATAATTCAAAGGTAAATTTAACTCCATCAACCATTAGGACTATTATTTTGCCTGCTGGATGAGTTATTGCATATTTATAATATAGAAGGATCTACAAACCCTT
>NC_056500.1:6581462-6597529 GCF_014905685.2 Nematolebias whitei
AACGTTTTCAAATAATTTTGAGCATATTGTAGAATTTTGCAAGAATTTTTTTAAATTTTTTTATGTAATATGTATTTGCTGAATTGTTAAAAAAAAAAAACAAGCAAACTGCAGTTTACTGACAGCGGTGATTGCTAGACTTCCATTTTACTTTGATGACAGTCTATATTGATGCAAAAAACATATATACATTTAAAAAAAAAATGTCTATTTGCTTTTTCACCCCTCCCCCTAAAAAAAATAAAATAAAAATGAATACCATGGTGTTTTCTATTGATTTCAAAGTGAATAACTGGCAACTATAACTGCGGGTAATTAACTGTAATTCACACATTTACAGTCTATTCAACAAGTTTTGTTCTTCAAAGTTGAGAAACAAAATGTGCAGTCACTTTAAAATGATTCCACAAACGTTCTCTGCATGGATTCTGTGGTTTTAGCTTTTTTTTTTTGTATCTGTGTGGTTCATCCTAAAACTGTGCACACTCTCAGATGTGACCAGCATTTCAAGATCTCAGTTAGACATAACAACACCAATTTATCTTTCTTTAGCAAAAACAGTGGGATATGTGTGCATAATCTGACACAGATACCATTGCTTTACTTATACTTGTACATCCATCATCTTTTCTACTTCATCCTTTTCAGGTTGCGGGGGTCACTGGTGCTCATGTCCAGTTATCAATGTGTGAGAGGCCGGGGACACCCTGGACAGGTCTCCAGTCCATCACAGGGACACATAAGACAAACAATAATTCACTCTCTCACCCACACCTATATATATATATATATATATATATATATATATATATATATATATATATCCACATTTTATTATGGTTGTTTCCCCCCCAGAAAAAAAAAACAAAAAAAAACATAGTTTGTCTTTTTGTTACAAACGGTGCGAAGCAGCAGCATAATTTCCACCATTGGAATATTTGAGTGCCACTGAAAAGGAAAATGAAAGCTGAAATTGCTCGACTTTTCTTTGCAGGTGTTCTGATTATTCACATTCATGCACTGTCACCAACAGAGAGCTGATTATTATCTGAATTTCCTTCCATTGCTCATTCCTTTGCTGTTTTACACAGATGGTGTGTAATGACTTCATGGTCATTAGGTTTACATCATTGCTCTTCATATCAAAGCTTTCACTCAAACTTTGATTCATGGAGAAAAGGAGCTTTTTTTTTTTTTTTTCTTGGAAGAAACTGTGGGAAGCAACCAAAAACATTTTCCAATCTATAATTGCAGAAGTAAAAACACATCAGTTGTTTTTAGGAAATATTAAAGAGATGACAACAATCAGGTGTCTAAAATACTGTTTAACTAATTTATAAGAAAAATAAATAATTAAAATAATAAAAAAATATATAAAAAAGCTACCACCAGTGGTCTAAACTCTGGGGTGTTTCTAATAAAACTAAACAAACCAGGACATGAAACATACAAGTCCCTATTTGTACTTTTTTTAAATTTCTTTTTTATCTCTTGAATTCCTAAATCCATTAGGGAAAAACAAAATGCTTAAATAAAATAATGTAAATCCACATTGTCATTGTTGTTGTTTTTTAATTAGTAGAAGTCAATTGAAAGCAATGTGTTTTGCATACCCTAGATACCAAAATAACCGACTTTGCAAAAAAAGTGAGTTAATGTGGACTGAAAGTTATTTCAAGGACCTCCCCCATAGAGAATGCTGCCAAATGAGAGGAACGTTCTTCATGCTTCATTCGATAAGAAAACCAAATCACACTTATGTTTGGAGGACATTATGAGCAAAAAGCAAAAAACTCAAGTTTTTTTTTTTTTTTTTTTTTTTTTGCCAAAATATTTTATATGCTACTTGTATTTTAAAGTGACATAGACTCATCCTATATGCATCCATCATTTGCAACTGGAGACAAAACTAATGTCAATATTAATACCAAAGTTCATGCTCAATGATACAGCTAAAAAAAGTTCGGTCAAGTCCTTCTGACAATTTATTTGTGTTGAAACGTTTCATCTTTCATCCGAAGGACTTCATCAGCCCGAGGAGGCGCAACAAACTCAGCCCATAAGTGGCTTACTCACATAGTGGACCAACCAGTTTCATGGTTATAAGGTGTTTTTTTGAGACGACCCTCTCCCCCATCGACTCCTCTGAGGCAGCCATGGCCAAAATGGTTCAAAACATGAAAGTTCATGGGCAATAATCCAAGTAAAATTGGCCCATTATGTGAGTAAGCCACTTATGGGACTAAGTTTATTGTGGCTCCTCGAACTGATGAAAGCCTTTGGATGAAGGATGAAACATTTCAACAACAACAACAACAACAAGCCGTCCAGAGGACCTGATTTAACTTTGTTGGATTTTTAATACATTTTAATATTTATAAAAAAACAAAACAAATGTGTGCTTTTTTGTTTGCTCGTTTGTTGTGATGTAAAAACTAAAAATGCATAATGTGTGTATTTGCACAGCATTCCCTTTACAACCTTTTCATTGTAACATCTATCAACTATTTTCAGTTGAGCTGCTGATGATCCTGTCTTAACTAGATAGTAAAATAGAGAAATGAGAGTGGGAGTAAGATGGGAGATAAGAAGATAGACGCTCCGGCTGCATCTTTTAGTCATCAAACCACCACATTGACAAACAATATGAAGAAAGTAAAAGTAAGACCGTGACCGAGGAAGAGAGAGAGTGTGTAATGAAGCCAGCAGTAGCTGTTGGTTGTCCGTGCTTCACAGAACTGCCAACACGTTTCGAGCAACATCAAACAAACATCAGACAGTTCATTTGTGATCATTCTAATAAACCTGCAGAGAGCTTCTAAACGAGGCACCATGCTGGATCCAACTCATTTAGATTTTCATGCCATAGATCATTTTTAAGGACGATGTTTGATGTCTCAATGAGAGGGTGTCTTTTGTCATAGGTTGGACAAAAACACGATACCGCAACCTTGATAAGGCCACCTTGACTAATTTAAGTAGATGTTTAGTTTTGCTACTGGGCATCTCATTTTTTAATTAGATGACATAATTCAGCTACATAAAATATGAAACTAGCTTTTCATGATTAACATACGTGCAAAATTACCCAAGGTGCCACTTTTTAATGCTGAAGCTAAATGGCTATGCTAATTTACTGACTGGATGTTTCAAGGAGAATTGGATGTAATCATTTTTGCAAGTGTTGTGCAATAAAGGTAATAAAAAAATAAATTAAATAAAAAATATATAAATATACATATATATACCACCGCTTAACCTTGCATCAGCTCATAGAAATGATTGATTCTCATTTACCACTCTGCACACACATACACAACCATGCATCACTTATTGTTTAAATCAAACTAGAACAGATCTTTTTCTCTTCAAGTTCACAAAAAAAAAAAAAAAAAAAAAAGAGCAAAACGCAACTCTTGGTTTGGAGACTGACATACAGAATATTTTACCAAACAGTGTGTGTTTTGCAATAATCAAGCATTACTCCATGGATTCTAAGAGTGAGTATTTTTTTGTTACATGTACGCATTGTGACCTTTATATTCCAACACCTCACCCTTCTTACAGATACACTCATGATACTGTGCTGCTGCAGCTTCTTCATGCCTTTAAACTCTGCGTGTGCCAAATATTACACTTTTTAATTCCTAAATTATTGGAAAACCCTGAAGTAGCAAAGCCTTTTCAGTAAAACAAATAACTCGGGGTGCCACTTTTCAACAAGAGATAAGGGTTAGCTGGTAAGAAAACTTTTTTTTAAATTTTTTATGCAATTTTGTCATTTGATTTCCTAACCACCACCACCACCACGCACATACACACAATAAATAAATAATATAATAAAATAAATAAATAAAAAATATGGGAAACATTAAATCAACGAGGCATGTCTGAATATAGACACAATTTTACAAACAAAAATATGCAAACATTAATATGTCTCTAAATGAATTATTGCACAAACAATAAAACCTGCTCCTTGTGACTATGTTTGTTAAGGTTACTGTAAACACAAACATCGAAGGTGGTTATTAAATATTTTATTTACTTGCTCTAACTCTGGAACGTTTTGTGTTCAATATACTATTCATTGTTTTTGATTGCTATATTAAAATAAATAAATAAATACAATGGTTTGTTATCTGGGTGTTCAGATATGTATTTAAAAAGTCTTCAGTTGATACAAAATGCTGCTGCCAGAGTCTTAACTGGAGTTAGTGGGAGAGATCACATATCTCCAGTTTTAGTTTCTCTCCACTGGCTCCCTGTCAAATCCAGAATTGAATTCAAAATCTTACTTCTAACCTACAAAGCTCTCAACAACCTAGCTCCATCTTATATTTGAGATCCTTTTGTTCCATATTTTCCTAACAGAGCAATTCGCTCTCAGACTGCAGGCTTACTCGCGGTTCCTAGAGTTTCTAAAAGCAGAATGGGAGGAAGATCTTTCAGTTCTCAGGCTCCTCTCTTGTGGAACCAACTTCCAGTTTATGTCCGTGAGGCTGACACATTGTCCAGTTTTAAGACTTTCCTTTTTGATAAATCCTATAGTTAGGGTTGGCTTGTTATGCTGCCGTATGCTTAGGCTACTAGAGGACAAATTGACCCAATTGCCTTAAATTAATTGCTAAAATTGAATAGTTTTCTTTTGATATTATTTCTATCTTGACATGTGATTCTCGACCTGCCATTGTGTATCTTTTCCCCCTTCCAAACCCAGATGGTCGAACTTGTCCTGAGTCTGGTTCTGCTAAAAGTTTCTTCCTCATGAGGGAGTTTTTCCTTTCCACTGTCGCCTCCATGCTCACTCAAGATGAGAGTTCTGTGATGGAGTTAAACTCAAAGTACTCTGCTCCTCAGAAAAATAATGTTAAAGTATTATTTGTATATATGAATGTTTCTGTTCAGTGCCCTGAGATGAATTATGTTGCTACTTGGCGCTTTATTAATAAACTGAATTGAAAAGAAAAACATATTGTTATAACATATGGAATAATATATTTAAACACAACAGAAAAAAATAATAAAAAAAAATTTGCACCAGCACCAACATCAATTTATTACAAAGGCAAATGGAGAAAAACCCTCAAACAAACTTGTTTCAAACTGTTTTTTTTCCCACTCTAACTGCATGTCAACATCATGAGCTTCAATGAAATTAGTTTAAAAAAATAATTTTGCCACAGATCAACAGTGTTTTACATTGTGTTATGTGTGTTTAGTCAAACAGTGAAACTACTCGTGGTGTTTCCTGTAAAATGTATTGAGTAAAAAAATAATTAAAACTCAACATAGAATATCATTGTTGCATTCATGGAGTCATGGGCCAGTTTCACACAGAAGCAGCTCACAACAGTGAAGTCAAATTAGTTTTAGATCTCAGTGGTTGCAGCACTTATTTCAGTGTGGGGCGATTTTAATTTCTTCTTAAGTATCAACAATTAATTTCTTACAGAGTTTAGTCTTAGAAAGTTAATTTGCACCATTTGTAACAGGTAGCAGGTTAGTTGTCCTTTTGTTTTTGTTTGGTTTTGTCCCTACTTCTTTAATTGTTCTGTGATATATTATTTCATTTTTTTTTAAGAATGCTCAATGGTGACAAACTTTATTATGAGCACAGCATTAATGATGCGTTAATTCTAAAGATCTGTTTTAAAAGAATACATTTGATTTGTATTGGCTCAGCTTAATTAGACATTCTAACTTTCAGCTAAACTAGTACATAAACGTGTCTTCACTAATAGATTCGATGGTGTTTTTGCTAATTGCAGAATGTTTTGATGTTTGAATTAAGGTGTACATGTATGTCAGTAGTTTCTTTGTTTACATGCATTGTGTGCACTGTAGCAAAGCAACTGTCAAATTGATGAAGATGTTTCCTAATTTGCAGCTTGGCGACTGCTCGTGTGTGACTTCATAACTTGAGGCATATTGAGCATCTTATCTCTTATGATTCTAATGGAAAATATTTTAAAAAATAAGCATAATAAATAAATAAAAATAAACGTTGATAACACGTAATGAAAAATACATTTCAACTGTTTTATCAGCTCGCATTAGATACCCTACATTTGTGTTTGCAACTACAGCCGTTCTCTCTGTATTCATTCACAGGGTCTCTTTCAAGAAAGCTGCTTCCACGATCCTCTGGCCATGATAACTCCCTCGTCACACTCATGTCAGACGCCATAAGCTTTACACCGGATGAAGTCCCTGTCAGTGTCATCGCTGCTGGCAGTCCAGAGGAAGAATCGTCTTTGGCTCTGTCCTGAAGACAACCTCAACCTCCAAGATGAGACTGACAGACATGTGTGTCCTCACCTCAACAACCTGCTCAGGCATTCATGCACAGGAATATAAATGTACAACCACATGCACTATTTCTGAGCCCAGTCTGCAACTAGCTTGTTAAATATATATATATATATATATATATATATATATATATATTTATTTATTTTTTTGCTGTAAGTTGTAAACAATAATACATTCATTGAAAACAAGACCCATAATTGTAGATTTCACAGTCACAGTGTTAAATAATGTCAAGAACAAAAGATCAGTTGTGATTCTGAGGGAAGCTTGCACTGGATGAATCTGAAGATTACATTAAATTATGTTGCATTACATTTAAAACAAAGCTTTATTTTGTCCCTGTTTGCAGATAAATTTGTTTAAACACCCCTTCTCATATCAACAATACCACAATGTAATGGTCAACCCCTAAAACCATTAAGATCAAACTCCAAGAAGACAAGTCATTTCCTTCCAACGACCTTGATTCCGTTCTCACATATCACCTCTGGTCTTTTTTTGTCCTCTCCACCTTACAAAGCTTTTAAACATAATCAGTAACAACTCCAAACTGAAGGTCAAACTGAACAAATTTAGGCTTTATTAATGAAAAACACTTGAGGAAGTCTTTACAGCTCTCAGGCCGGAGTGACATAAATAATTGTTCATTTCTCCAGTCATTTACCTTAATCACATTATCTGTTCAGGGTCGTGGGCGAGCTCCAGCGAGCTCCAGTTACAGAGGAGAGAAATAACCTGAACGGGTCATGGATCCATCATAGCAGAGACAAAATAAACAGCCATGCACACCTCACTGTAAAATGCTAACCTGTTATGCAAACGTGTACTGTTTTGTTTGTGGGTTGTTGTTTTGTTTTTTTTACATTTTAACTTTTGTCCATTTTTTTTGTGTGTCTCTGCATATAATTATTATTCATAGCAGGGAATCATATGACAGCTTGTTTTTTAACCTGTTGTCAAGTGTGACTCTACCAAATCTGTTGTAAGCACAACAAATGCCCGATCCATTTTTTGTCAGACAGCCTCTCCGAACGTGTCACGCCTGAAACATATTGGCAGGAATTGCAGTCTTGAGCTGCTGCATCCACGTCTGGAAAAGACCCCAAGGTTTGTGCTTGTGAATAAGGTTTTGGTTTATGTGGAAAAAAATATACTTTGCTCATGAATAAATCATTTTAAAAAAATCCAATAATTTATTATTTATTTTTTTATTAGTTGTAGTAGGCCTGTCACAATAACACATTTTGCTGGGTGATTAATTGTCTTAGAAAATACTGCGATAAAGATAATGTTGTTAGAATTTTGACAATAATCAGTAATTATTGTCAAATTTAAGAATAACTAGTTGTTCATTTGTTTTGCATGTAGTACCTTTTATGACCACCGGGTGGCAGTATAAGACTGTTTGAACCAAATGATGGATAGTGAGGGAGTGAGAAGCGTGTCTTTTGAAGGAAAATGGAAGGGAGGCCCCTTGACATGACATGGACTGTCTCTCTTTGGTTCTCAAAATGGTGGACACTCGGTGTAGTTTGACCTCTTTAGCATAGCACTTTTCACACAAAGCTTTTAATAAATAAAAAAAAAATCAGTAAACAAGTTCTCAGCTTCTTTTTGCAGAGAAAAAACAACTTTTTACACAAAGGCATGTGTTTCAACCGTGAATTTTGGAGCTTCGACAAGACATGTTTTTTTTTTTCCCGAGGTCGGCCTGTTAGCATAGCTTGTAGCTTAGCTTCTCAGCTTAACTGCTTTTAACAATCCAAAAAACGCGATTTTGGACAGTTAAAATAGATTTTAAAGAGAAAAGAGAAAGTGAGGGGTCAGTGAAGAGCACCAGAGTTGAGCTTTTTGTTATCCAGTGTCTTCACAAGAGAGAGACACGAACAAACTATAAAGCCAATAAATTAAAATGACGTTGATCATTTTCATTTATTATGTGATTAATTGATTTATGCTTTGAACTTAGCTGCAAATCCTTTAAAGAAAAAATAAGAATGTATCCTTATTAAATTATCCATGTCTAGTTATATTGGTATACTTTATGAAATATTAAAAGTAGATAATTAATTTTATGAGCTGCAAAGTTGCACATGCTGTTTTCTGGAAAGAGATGGGAAGACTGCTTAGTCAATACAGTGCCCAGCTGCTAGCAGGTAATTAGCACATACTCATGTAGAGTTAATCAATGCCTTCCAGTCTTATACAGGAGAGAAAAAAAAAATATGTTTAAGACTAGAAGGCATAGATTAACTAAATATATATATATATATTTTTTTTTTTTTTAAGAATCAAGTTATCTGCACCGATAGGTATATAAAAAAAAAGATAAAAAAAAAATCAAACAAACAAACAAAAAATAAACAATGCAGTTCACTTTTTATAGTCTTAATTTAAACATTCACAAATCTTAAATTACTTGATTGTATGCAAATGTATTACAAGTAATTGCAGTATTACAAAAATAGCTTTACTTACAATCAACATTTGGAATCACCATTCCAATTTATGTAATGAGTTTGTTGTGTGTTTGTGTAGAGGCTAACAATGTTTCAGAGAAAAGACTAGCACCAAACAAATCTGCAAATTAGCAAAGTGCTTTTAATAACATTGTTTGATATCTTGCATTAAATATATTTTTTTCCAAAGCTGTCTCTTGTTCAAAGAGACTTAAACCAAATGTATCCTCAGTATTAGAGTACCAGACAAAATGGCACTGCAGGTATTAGAACTTGTTGCGTTTTATTTCATTTGTTTTCCTTTCGATGTAGCTTGAATGTAAGTAAATGGCACAATTATTTAAATTGCAGTACAGCAGCCGTGACTCTTTTCTAATCAAAGGCTTCCCCATGCAAGTTGATGTTCTGCATGTCTAGACGTTTCCTTTTTAAAACATTGTGTCTTATGTCTTCTTTTAGCCCCCTGTCGCAAAGCAAAGAGAGGGAATTGGAAACACCTCCATCCATCCATCCATGCATGCATTCATGTTGTGAGCATCCATCCATTGTCTTTAACAAATCTTCCTTGATAATTATATTAAAAAAGTAAGGTACCAGTTTTGATTTTGGTGGCTGCATCTAGACATTAGAAAGGCCACTTTGGAAAATTGTGTTGCCATGTCAACATCCAAGATGGCTGCTGCCATAACTATATTAGATCAGATTAGATCAATTAAGTTCTGAACAAAATATTCTAAGTAGCAGTCAGTATGGGTTTAGAGCAAACAACTCTACACCAATGGCTCTTATGGAATTGATAGAATAGCAACTGATGTTGATCTAAAACCATCTTGTGTTAGTATATTTGATTTAAAGGAAGCATTCAATACTATTGACCACATTATTCTCCTTGAAACATTGAATAAATATGGCATTAGAGGACCAGCACTACAGTGAGAATCTAGCTATTTGTAATATAGGAAACAGTTTGTACAAATACAAATGATGTAAGATCTGACCTCTGTAATATCACATGTGGACTTCCTCAAGGTTCTGTACTTGGACTAAATGTTTTATATGTGAATGACTTGGTAAATGTGTCAGGACTCCTTCGATTTGTCTTATTTGCAGATGATACTACTTTTTTGCGTGGGTAAAGATACAGAACGGATGTTCGAGATGATGCAGACAGAATTTGTAAAAAATACAAACTTGGTTTAAACTTAATTATCATTGAACCTAGATAAAACTACTATATGATAGTTAGTAATATAAATAATGGTTGATGTTCCATTCAGAGTTGAGGGGGTTGAGATGTGTAGAGTTAGTGAGGTGAAGTTTTGGGGTGCTATCATTGATGAAAAGCTGTCATGGAAACATCATATACATTATGTAAGAATAAAAATAGCTAAATATGTTGCAGTACTGTACAAAGGGAGTTATTAAATGATAAAGCTCTGTATTTGGTGTATAACACAATTGTTCCACAATTAAATGTATTGTATTGTTGTTTGGGGGAAAGCATGCAAAATAATTATAAATCCTATTTTTGTTTTACAGAAAAGAGCTGTAAGAAGTATTACTAGAAAGCATTTCAGTCACCCATAAAGTACTTTATTGTATCAACTTAAGTTATTGAAGTTCCATGATTTGGTAGATTATATTATTTTATCAATAATGCATAGGGCTCATAATAACACATTACCTTTAAAAATTAAATTAAATTTATTTAAAATAGAGAGTTTGTCAAGGATCTGATGACAGAGGGTCCTACACACAAACTCAGAAAGGTTTTTAAAAATGTTTGAGTAAATAAACAGCTTCTGGTGTCTCAGGTCCAGGTGCAGGAACTGTATCTAAAATTATACAGAGGGGAAAGGTTAGTGTTTGGCAGAATAACGAGTAGTTATCTGAATACAGACTGTCTGGTGAAATGCCAACCTTTCTTGTAATGGAGCGCTCCAGCAGAGACACAAAGCTGCAGAGACCAAGGGAAGTCCAGAGGCGTAGTCGAGGGCGAGCAGGGTTCATAACACGGGATCCGAAGAGGAGACAGTACTGATAGGGAGAGGCAAAAGTAGAATCCAAAAACAGGCGTAGGTCTTCAACAAAGTCAGATGGCTGAGGCACAAAAAGAGAAAGGCAAAAAGCGTGGTCGAGGGAAACAGGCGTGGATCAAGATACAAGAGTTGTGAACAAGGAGAGTACGCTGGATAAGTGTGGCTGGAAGTGATTACTTGATCTGGCAACGTAGTGGAGAAAGTAGGAAGTATATATACACCCAGAAACAGGTGGAAACCATCAGCAGCAATCAGAGAGAGAGGTGTGGCATGTAAAGAGGCTGGCAGAAGCAGCAGAATAAAAACACCAGGAGAGCAGAGCAGAAAAAGTCAAACAGTGAACAGAGTGATGAGTAAAAGGAAAAAAAAAAAAAAAAAAAAAAAAAAACAGAGTGTAAACTGTGACTAATTTGTCATAATCTTAAGGGGATAGAGATATTTGTGAAACCTAAATATTGAACTAGTTTGAAGGAACAATCTACTTCAATCCAAGTAATTAAATTATGGAATAATCTGGAGAGTGATGTTAAAAATGCCATATCAATGTGTATGTTTAAGAGAATGATCAAAGTTGGTTTGTTAACAAAAAATATGAAAGAGCTTAGTGTGTATTGTATGAATTGTTGCTCAAAAAGGAGTTATTTATTTTGTTTTTTGTTATTTGACTATTATTATTGTTTTTTTTTTTTGTTTTGTTTTTTAAGGGACAGATATTGCAATTTTTTTTTTCTTCTTTATGATGCCTTTCATTTTATTTGTGATTGTATTTCACATTCTATATATAATTGTTTTGTTTTAAAGATGACTAAACTTTATAAATAAATAAATAAACAAAATAAATATTTGTGTTGTGAGCCTGACAGTTTGAAAACTGCAAATTTATGATGTCCAGTTTGGTGTGTGGAAACATCTAGGCATAAGAAAGGTTTCTTTTGACAATTATTTTGCTATTTCAAAATCCAAGATGGCTGACACTATAAATGTCCTCAGCTGAATAACCTGAAAAATAGGCAACATGTCAACTTTATTTTTTGGCATGTAGCTGCATCTAGACAATAAAAGTTAAATATCAAAAATTGGGTTGCCACATCAAAATTGCCACAATCGTATAAATATGTAAACCAGCCCCCCCATTGTTTGAAGAAACTGTTTAGATTTTAAAATGCATAAAAGTATAGTTTCCTCAAATGATCGGGGTGGCCCTTGGGGTGGCTTAAGATAAATCTAATTTCGCCAAGGTCACCATTGGCCACCCCCTGGCTCCACCATTGCGCCTGGTGGTGAAACAAATTGCCCCCTCCTGTTGTCAGCATCCATTATTCTGCGCTGCCTCATACAAGGAAAAAAAAATAAAAATCTTCTCCACGGTGTAAATCCTACCCACATGAATATCTTGCACTAAAAACATTAAGGTTTATTTTGTCTTCCTCGTTCAATTTCAGTCCTGAAAAAGACACTCAACCTAAACACTATAAAACATTCACTTTTCAAATCCCTCAGTGACGGGGGACATTAGCGTACTGCTTGCTCTTATTGGCACTAATCTCTCTGAGAGTTAACAAAGATTGGATTGAGAAACATTAGTGTCCTATGATACATTTGCTTGTATGCATGTAAAACAATTGGAAAGTTATACAGACATTCAACATTTATCAAAAATGATAACTTATACAAACATGCAAAAGGTTTTTTTTTTTTTCATGTTTCCATTTTAAATTTAATGTAAAAGATATGCTATTCGAGCCTTTTAAACTTTTCTTTTTCTTTCTTAAACACTGCATAATAATTTATTTTCCATTTACATTCACTGCGATGTATTAAGTTGCGTTTGCAGTGCATTATAATATTAGGTTCTAATCGCTTCCCTTCATTCTATTCTTCCCTCTTCTCCTCATTGCTTTTTCATTGCAGTTGTATGCCCATTTGTTCTGTCCCATTTCATAATCTCTTTTAAATGTGCTTTCTCATCTAAAGCATTCACAACAGAATGGCAAAGTAATAAACATGGAGCAGATAAAGCACAATAGGCTGCACTAAATGACAGGTATTGTGAAACCATGCTTGTGCAGCTCAACCTCTCCACAAACATGCCTGCGTATAATTGAAACACTAATCAGTCGATAATTATGAGCAACGTCTCCTTACATCAAACAGAGTCAATGAAATAGCCAGAGAGGTGACAGGAGAAAAGAGAGGAGAAAACACGGGAGATGAGGCGTGATGTAAAAGTTATGGCCCATGAAGAAGAAGAGGGGAGGTGGTGACATTTTGACTAATATGCTTCTTTCTCTCGATATGGCTCGGTGACAAAATAAATTATGAGCAAGAACTTCTAACTTGGGCAGAGATGATTTCACAACACAGCAATCTCTAAATTATTAAATAAAACATGCTTTTGTTCACTTTACACCCAGAATTTGGCAACTGTTGGCACCGAGTCCATGGAAACGCGTCCACTTCAACCCCTTTTCTATGAATGTGAAGAAGATGAGCAGTCAATAATTCCCATTAATTACTTCAGCTGAGTCTGTTTCAAATATAATAAAGCAAATCTGCTTGACAAGGACACGTGGAACCATTTGGCTGCTGTTAACGTACAATGAAAGCCACAAAGCTGTTGTGAGGTTCGTAACACTCACTAAGGAAAAAAAGAAAGACTGGATGAATAGATGTTTTAAAACTACCATTACGCCTGACATCCAGGTGCGTTTCTCTGCAATCACAGTAGAAGTAATATTGTTAAGTGCCTCTGTGCCTGTATTTCATTGCCTTTGAATTCACTGAACTCATCTATCGCTGCCATTATTGCACTTAATCAAACCTTGAGCAGAAGAAAAAAAAGCTTCACTTGGAAAATTTTCAATAAATGTCACGTTTTCTAGTGTCAGACAGAAACGCAACAGCACTAAATCGAAATAAGCTTTTAAATCTTATTTTTGCCACAAAGACAGGAAAAAAAATCACTATGTAAAGTAAAGAGACCTTTTCTAATTCATCATGAAAATAGCATTTTTTTTTTTTTTCTTACACGTATGTTATAATTGGAAAACATCACATCGATCTGGTGCAGTGACTAACCAGTAGGGGGCGATAAAGCTGTGATTTATTCTCTAGTGTCCCCTTTTGTACGGTAACTCCTGCAGATCTCCCCCTAACCCTCGACCCCCTCTCCCCTGCCCCCTAACAGTAAAGGCCAATTGAGCTCTGGAGAATATTTATGAGCAGGGGAGAGCAATTGGTTTAAAATCATTCGACAAGGGAAAGAGCGATGGAGAGAAAGACGAAGAAGGAGGCGAGAGGGAATAGAGAGAGAGATGGGATATAGACATACAGAAGAAGACTATAAAAACAAGTTAAACGTGTCTATTTTTAATTAAACCTACCATTGACCTAATGGGTGATTAGCACTGATGATTGCATTCTCGTTGTTATTGTCTGTAGTTAACTTTTTTTTTTTTTTTAAGTCAAATCTTCATGAGTATTGAAATAATTGACCCACATTTCAGATTCTCTCCTAAGCAACTTTTCAGTTTAAGATGCAACGTGATGATAGTTAAAGCGGTATTAACAAAATATTAACTGTCTCATAAATTGCTGGAAAGTGTCTACAACAAACAAAACAGTGCTGCTAATCAATACAGAAAAGAAGAAACTAAATAAGGAATTCACCTACATGTATTTGCTTTTAGATGTTGCCTGACTTTGTTCACCCCCCCCCCCCCCCGCCCCAACAGAAATCCATGCAGCTCTGGTAAAATGACTGCCATCCCATAATAGCATTAAATCCAACTGATGTGTAATAAATGAAATGGATAAATAAACATACAGATAATTAAATAAATAACACCTAAATAGGCTTGTTCATAAAGAACAGGAAGGCAAGCACCAACGTGGAAACATTATCTTATGCTTTACTATGGTGATTTTTTTATTTTTTTCCACTTTTCCACTCTATTGTACTACACTTTTTTTGTAATAAGCCCCCATTCCTCTCCAATTCTCCACAGAGAACTGAAAATGTCAGGGTAGGCCAAAGGGAAAAGAACGTAATAGAATAGTAAGGATTGCATTTTCAGACTCGTGTTCCTAGAGGTCAATAAAAGTCAAACTGTAGACGAAATAATAAACTGGAAAACTTAACCAAGAGTTTAAAAGGGACAACAATATCCTGCGCATGTGCTAATTTAATGTATGCTAATATCTGTCAGATTTAGATGTGGTGCAAAAAAAAAAAAAAAAATGACACAAGATGTGAAGCTAACCTGGGAAAGAAGAAAGAGGAGGCCAAGAGAAACGGAGTAAAGGAGCAAATGATGGATGTACGGGAGCAAACAGAGCTACATTCTCTGTCTTTGCCTGGCATTGTCACCCCTGTCAGCTGCTAAATGCCAGTGTCAGTCAACCCTCTGTTCAGCTGGCAACAGCCCCAACACTTCAGTGGTGGACAGAGCAACATCTCCTCTCATCACAGATTTTCAAAACACTTACCTTGCACATACAGCCTCAACGACAGACACTTAAGCATTCACAGCCAGTCATGCTCAAACACTTTGCACAGCATCCACTAAAGAAGCTTGTTGTCAGCTAAAGCCGGCGTGTCAGCTTCCATATAATCAGAAAACCGGCATTTGGTTTTGGCTAATCTAAATGAAAACCATTTTCACTCCGCAGACTTTTCTTATAGCCTCCAGTGAACCTTGATAACTTGAGGTCAACACTTGGGATAAAAAAAACACTTTTCTTGGCACTTTATGAGCGAAATATGCATATTTGTGATGACGCATCCGTCACACAAAAATGCACACATGCACAAATAAGTATTTGCCCTTTCAGCTGCAGCGTGTAGTGTGTGTAGGTCATGCTGCCTGACACAGATATTGTGCTGACCACCTCTCTAAAAGGATTTCATCAGTTTCAGTGTGGAGCTCAAATGCCTCTAAAGCATTTTAACACAACAAAAAAGTCAAAATGTCAGAAGAAAAACTAACATTTAGTTAAAAACAATCTGAATAGTGTAAACCTGATCAGTATATTCACGTTGTTGCAGTTGTTATGAGTGCACACAATATTTTTTTTTTGTCAACTTTAATGGACAATTTTAATTATATCAACCAAAATACACAATCTAGTGCAGATCATTTGTGTTAAAATACTCCTTTGAGTGGGTTTTATGTGAAAATACTGTTGCAAAATTCAGTCAACTGACAATATATATATATATATATATATATATATATATATATATATATATATA
>NC_056500.1:6597539-6605417 GCF_014905685.2 Nematolebias whitei
ATATATATATATATATATATATATATATATATATATATATATATATATATATATATATACGAATTTTGCACGCTGAATAATAATATTAGTGTTGTATTTCTCTTAAAAAAATATATATATATAATAGAACTAGTACATCACACACACAAAAAGCCTTTCAAACAACACCCTGCTGCTGCTAAACACACACATCATACTTCACACCACACACTTCTAAAGCCGCTCTGTGTACCCACTATCACACATCAACAGGCTCAGTCAGACATCTGTAATGTCCCACTGCTTTTCTTCAAACCCTCCTGTGGTAGCGCCACTTTGAGTTTGCACCGATATGCACCATTTAGAGTTTATATCATACTCCAACCATATGTTTCTGCTGCACACAAAGAGGGAGGCGAGGATCTGCACGGAAAGACGCTTGGATCTATACAGAATGCGCACTGAGCCTTCATTTGTATGCAAAACTCCACAGAGTAATCTTCTCAGCGCTTCATCCCACCATTTGCCACCTACTAAATCTGCATCTTTTGTAGTGTAAAGAAAAGTGTAAGTGTTATTTCTTGGCTATTCTTTTCAATATGTTTTTTTTTTTCTTTCTTTCTTCCCTCAAAGCAAAGCAACAAAAACTGCTCTGCCTCTTTTGTTCTATTTTTAATTTCAAACCAAATCTCAGGAACATTCCGTCAGGCGTTCCAGACGATGCTCGTCCTCTCACCTGTATATCTTGTACTTGGTAGTGAATCCTTGCTGGTAGCGCTCCGTGAAGTCAACAAACTCCTGTGAGTTGTGGAAAGGGCCCTTCTCCGACAGGAGCCAGCTCAGGGGTCCATTAGAGCCGCTGAAGCCAGCCCCGGCGGAGTCCGCGGCACCGGCCACCTCTGACAAGCAGCTCTGGAGCAGGCTTAGTGTCAACCACTTCCATAGAAACATGAGGGCCGTCAGTCTAATGAATGTGCACGGGCCATTCATGCTGCTTCCCCCGACCCCGGTGACTCCTCATTCTCCCTGCAATCCCAATGAGTTCAGCTGGAAGAGATAGGATGTGAAGAGTGAGATGAAGTGAGGCACAATGAACACACAGGAATCCAGCTGGAATTGTGCATGTGAGTAATAAACTAAAAGGGCTTCACTTGTCCACTATAGAAGGGTCAGAAACCACTTCTAGACCACTCCGACTGCATTTTACAGCTAAACGTTTTTCATTCGCTTTTAAATAACACTATCTTCAACTGTAATAATTTTATTAAACTTGTATTGCTGTGTGGTTTACCTTAGTCTGCAAGTCTTGCTGTCCGTCTGTAATCAGAATAAATCTCTGCAAAATCCTTTCATAGGACCGTGGAGGTGCGTAAATCTGGGCGCTCACACTGGTGCGCATTGGGAAAAGACGCTTTTTTTGTGGGGGAAGGTTACACCAGAAGCACAGTAGGAGGCTGAGCAAGTTGAACCAAACAGAAGAAGACAGCCGACCTCCTCAGAGCGAGCTCCTCTTCTTTTAATTTAGGAATATTTCCAGCAGGGCACCTCCGACGTGGCGCAGTGGGGAGGCTGCTGTAGATCCACTCCAGCGGAATGAGTCGCAGCAGACCCGCTGCCTCAGGAGACTCAGATCAACCAGGTAGCTTCATGACTGGGAAGATGTATTTAGATTCGGTGAGTGCACAAAGTCCGCGCGTACGCGAGGAGCGGGGCGCGCCGCTGTCCTCTCACTCATCTGGCTGTTGATTGGAGAGTCGCGCTCGGGGGCGCACCGTGCAGGGGCGCACGGAGAGCCGCTCACGATTCCGATGGTTACTCTGTGCTCCCGGCGCGCGGAATGTGTGAATGGCATTCTGGGGGCGCTCTCCCACCCTCCTGTACCATAACGCCGCGATTTAATTTATTCCAGCAGCGAGAATACTCCCGGTTGGCTGGGACTGAGCTGGAGGAAGTGAGAGAAGGAGGTGTTAGGAAGAAGTGGGGGTGGCAACCTGGATGCGCGAATGGTCAGAGGGGCATGCCTTGTTTTATATAACCGATGGAGGGCACCTGCAGGCATGATTAATAGTCTACTAATTAAAGAACAACATGCAAACGAAACCAAACAGGTGAATTGAAATGCATTTAAAAATGAGCAAGATATTTAAATAAATATGGCCAAAAAAATAATAATTCCAATGATATTTGGTTCATTAAAGTTACTATTTATGGAATATGCAAGAGTATGAATGTCAGAATGAATTTTTCTTATATAAACCTATAAGTGAGTTTGAATTAGTTGAATAACGGTATTAATAATGGCCACGATCATCTTCATAAGGAGGAAGAGGAGTGGGAGGATGACCAGAGGGTGAATTCAGCTCCCCTGGAGTTATTCTCGTTATCATCTTTGCCCTCTCCTACAGAATAATCATCACTTTCACCATCAGCAAACTTAATTAGATCTGCTCTATCGGCGCTCGTGCGTTGGACACTGAGCGCGGATCAGAGTCAGAGCGCGCGCGGACGGAGGGAGGGATATGTGCTGCCTTTCAGCTTTTCTGCAGACGGTTCAAAGGGAGGTTTTATTCGGGGATTGGATTAGAGAAATGAACACAACTGAGTCTCGAGTTTCACCAGCTTCCACTGAAAAGAGGAGCTGAAATCCCGGGGCACGGCGACTTGCAGAATGTGAGGCGAAAGAATGAGTTGATTTGTCACAGTTTCATCATCGTGTCTTAGGACTGGGTGCCTTTTTTATTTCTGACCCTGCCTTGCAGCGATGAGGACTTGTGAAGGACAACGACCTAATAGGAACAGGCAGGTTGTGGTTCATGGAGTGGTTACTGGCTGTTTTGGTTGACCACTTGGAGTTGCAGTTTGCCTGCAAGCACTAAACTTATTATATTTATATATATATTTTTTTTAAGTTTTGAATAAAAGATGATCATGGAGCGTGTCATGCCTCGTTATTTCCATTAATTCACATATTTTAGACTGCTTTCAGGTCCAAAGCCCCAAACCTCACAAAACCCCAAATGAAAGCAAGTCCCCATAGCTCATATGTACAATTTAAAATAAATCATTTATCAATTGGAGTGTGTGCAAGAGCAGGTTATGTTCACCGGTGGACAACAACTGCAGTGTGCAATGAACTTCACTTGTTTATCTCTTCTTGAAAACTAAAAGGCGAGAGAATTGATTGCGGCTGATGGAGGTTGCTCGTCTGGAGCACGTGGATGTAATCCAATCGCAAAGAGGAATAAAGATCAAGGACAATGTCACATGAAACTGCTCATTAAAGCTCCAGGAAGGTGTGAAAATTGTGCAGGTCACAGTGGCTGAGAACTGAGCTGTAATAAGGAGTCACCTTGTTGCTCTTTGAGGCCCTAGTAACCACAAGCCATAAAAGAGGAGACTTAGCAACTGAATTCAGCCGAACATCCTCCAGCTGAGCTTCAGAAGTTTATAAAGGAGAAGAAATGATATTTAGAGTTTAAAAAATGCTGGATACAACTATATATATATATATATATATATATTCAGCCAGAAGTATTTATTCAGAAAATTTAAACATGAATCCCTTAGGACCTTTCTCTTAAAGTTTAACTCTTTCATGTCCCTTTTAAAAATAAGACACATTATATCCTGATGTGCAGCATGGTGGCACAACTGGTAGAGCTGCTGCCTCTCAGCGAGCAGGTCCCTGGTTCAAACCCCAGTCCGGGGGGCTTTCTGGGTGGAGTTTGCATGTTCTCTCAGTGCATGGGTGGGTTTTCTCCGGGTACTCCGGTTTCCTCCCACAGACCAAAAACATGCATGTTAGGCTGATTGGTAACTCTAAATTGTCTAGGTGTGAGTGAGAGAGTGAATGGTTGTTTGTCTCGTTTGTCTCTGTGTGTCCCTGTGATGGACAGGAGACCTCTCCCGGATGTACTCCGCCCCTCGCACAGTGATTGCTGGACATGGTCACCGGCGACCCCCGTGACCCAAAATGGAAGAAGCGGGTAAAAGATAATTCCATCATTCAACCTTTATTTAGACAGGTAAATTCCAATGAGCCTCGATGACTCATTTACAAGAGAGACCTGATTTCAACAAAGAAAAATGACAACAATGGACAACAGTGACAACAACAAACAATCACAAAAAGCCATTCACATTTTATTTTATTTATGGCACAAAAAAAAAGAAAAGCAACACAAAAACAGCTAGATTCTAAGGTGAATGTAGAAAACTAAAAACAGGAACATGTCTGCATTGGTCCCTGCCAGGATAATGGATGCTGGATGGATATCCTGATGCATGCTCAATAATCCAGGTAGGGAAAATAAAAAAAGTCGTATAATCTGGACAGATTCTTCTTGTCGAAACATTTTGTCTTTTATCCAAAAATACTTTTGTCAGTCTGAGGAGCTGCTTGCTGGTGAAGCTTCTCAGTCTTCCAGGACATGTTGAATTCAAAAAAGTTCAAGACAAAAACAACTGGACTTTATTCGTAACAGAAGACGCTCATCTGAGGAGATTTAATAATTGGTCTAAGGAGTCCTAAGTCTGAGGAGCTGCAATAAACTCAGTCTTATAAACAGCACATTCTCAGCAATATTAATCTTTGGTTTTCTTCTTATTATTATTATTCATTAAATTACTCCTGTTAATTGTTATTGTTAAGCACTTTGGTAACAGCTGCTGTTTTAAATGTGCATTACAACTAACATGGGGTATGTTTTTAGCATCACTCAGCCCTCTGTGAGTAGCAAGCGCTCACCAGGGCACTAACGATCAGTCGTTAGTTTGATGCTCCTCCTTCATCATGTGAACAGCGAGCGTTGGCTGACTCCAGCAAACTGCTTGATCCACTACGAGGAGGGTCTGTTTATTATTTGTTGCAGCTCATTAGACTGAAGAAGTCCTCTGGATGAAAGACAAACTGTTTCAACAAGAAGAATCTGTTCAGAGGACCGCACTTTATTTTTTTAGACACATTATAGTCACTGAGCATCAATTTCAGCCTCTTGTTATTGTAAATCTCAACGTTTTAGCCGAATAAGCTTTTTTTTTTTTTTTTTTAAATAGCATCCAAAATTGATTGATGGAACAAAATAAAAATAAAAAGATGCCCACCCAGTGTGTGTGGGGGGGGGGGGCATTATTTTGTATTTGCATGTTAATTATGTTCCATGTTACATATTAACACATTCAGTGAACCTTTCCACTTTTCAAAAATAAAAGAAAACTTAGTTTTGAGCAATTTCTTTAAAAAAACAAAAAAAAGATTAATGCATCGTTAAAACTCAATTATCAAATACACAAACTATGTTATTTTTGAGAACTGTGCGAGCATGATAAGAAGTAGTACGTTGACCACGGTTCAAACATAAGATTTTTTTACAGTTCTTAACATTCCCACACACACAGTTTGTGTTTTTTTCCATTAAAAACTTTGACTTTGTAGAACATTTTTAATAAGACACAAGTGTCACAGCTCGCAGCTAACAGAAGAGAGGTGAGGACATTAGCTCAGATTGTTGTTTGAATTAGTGCATTACTGAGGTGCCATGCTGTTCAGCAGTCATTAAACTGTGCACAAAATAATGACAACCACCAAATGGCTTTTTGTCGTCAAATAGTTTAGTCTGAGACGTCGTGGTCTCAGCTCTGCATGAGTCTGTGTAACTTTACTGAGTTACACTGCCATGAAAGGAGCGTAGCTCTTGCATTAGCTCAGCACAGAGACAGATAGTCATTAGGGGAGGTAAACATTCACTTAAGCTTGAGCTTGCTCATTGAAGCCACTCAAGGGTCTTTGTGAGGAGAGATCAGGGAACGGAATGAGGCAGGGGTTTTAATTAGCTTGAGAACCTGACAGCCTTTGACAGTGCTTTGTCACAGCACTGCTGCTATTCCTTCCTTTTTTATTTAGTATACAGTAGAGTGGATATAAACTGTGTTTTAACTTATTCCAGAGTTTGCCCAGATATGTCACAGCACTCCAAAGATCAGATCAAGTTCACATATATTAATTATAAAAGTTGTCTCTGCCAATTAGGTTTGGTTTTTGAGGAGAATAAAAAAATAAATAAAATCCTTGTTTAGAAGAGACACATTCAGTGACACAACACGTCTGTCATATGCTTTATAAGTTAACATGCATACCTGTAAAAACTAAATAAAGCATTATCAGGGATTTACACAAATATAAGATTCAAACGACAACATGACTGACCAAACCTTAATTAGAATGCCAATATACTTTATTTTGTATAATTATCATTTGAGTCACCAGACTCACAATTAATCAAGTAAAGAAAACCTTCATCCAAGTGTGTGATCATGTGGCTGAAACATCTCCATGCTTCTTTTATTATTTTAACTATATAATAGGAACAAATGTGCCTATATATATATATATATATATATATATATGTATATCCATAAGTGAAACACAGACTAAGACTAATTATATGCCTGAGGTATCCACTGATGACTGAGGTATGATGTAAAGTAATACAAATAAGCAGAAACTGAAGCATAATTTGTGTTTAATTGGTGTTTCAAATATTGTTTTTTTTCCAGTGCACTGATTAACTTTAGTTTTATTCACTTTATTTTTTACTTCTTGATCATACCAAATACAATATGTTCAGAAATTTAGTAACAACACATTATGTTGCACTCCTTATTTGGATATAGTTTAAGTTGACCTTTAAGATTTTCATCTTTATAATTAATTGCCATCCTCGTTTTTAACATCCTAATTTAGTCCTTGCTTATTTCCATACTAATTTCGAAACCCCTCTCAATTCATGACATATTTTTCCAATGCCACTTTTTTTTTTTTTAAGTCACTGGAATCTGTTACCTCCCCATCCATTGTTTGTGAGGGAAAACAAAGTTATATTTCACTTAAACCCATAATGCAGATTTTCAAATGCAAGTTATTTTACAGGTAGGTTTCCTTACAACAGATGCTCTCCTAACAGAATCCCCAGGTGCTCGGTGTCTTCCTCGTGTTGCTTCTCCCATTGAATGATTCTGACATTTATATATTCAGTCATAACTGCAATGATAGCCAGCTTTGTATGTATTTGTGCTTGTGTTTGTGTGTGCATGAGTGTGTGTAAATCATATGATAAGGAACCCGTGTGAAATCAATCCCCACTGTCAAGGCTGGTAGACTTTTCACCTCATCAGGGAGTTGAGTTCATTTGTAGAAGCAAAATAGTTATTTGCAAGTGTGGCCACTTCAGTTGAGAAACCATTAGCTCCACAGATTGAAATATATACTGCGCTGCATAGTAAGTAGTAAACAGTACTGTGTTTTCAATGAGTGGGGAAACACAAGTCTAAGATGCAGATGCCAAACTGGAGTATATCTAACTTTCAATATGTTGTATTTAAAGTAAATGCAGTATTTCTTTTCTTTAAATCTTGTCAGTGACATTGGGTATAATCAAGGCACAATTATTTACAATGAGTGCTTAAAGTGAGTTGTATCCTTTGACAATAATGCACATAATGCATGTTACAAGTACTCGCAATGCAAATATTAATTATGTTGGATTTTACTATGTTGAGCACAAAAATAAACACATAAAAGACACATCAACATCAGCTAAAAATACAAAGTGAACCCATTTTTAACAAAACTATCACTTTTTTTTTTTCCACTAAAATGTAGTGGTTCCAAAATTATTTAGCAATTCTTTATTCTGCAAAAGCGTTAACCATGCTATTGTTTTGGACATGAGTCCTTCTTTGTTTTTCAGCTATTCAGCGTCATCCCAAAAATAACATTTTATTTTCTTTAATTTAGGAATTGCAGACCTTCCTATGGAAATGTTTTCTCATGGGTCAACTATACAATATATATATATATATATATATATATATATATATATATATATATATATATATATA
>NC_056500.1:6605517-6607816 GCF_014905685.2 Nematolebias whitei
GTGTTTTATTATTATTATTATTATTATTATTATTATTATTATTATTATTATTATTGTGCTTTGCATTCATTTTAATAAGTTGTGTTTGTTTTATTGGAAGTCATTTTTTTTTTTTGCTTTTTCAGTTTGGAGTTTGAAGGACATTCAATAAATTGTTTGCTTTTAATCACATGTTTTACACAACTATTTCAACATGTACAAAAAAAAAAAAAACAAACAAAAAAAAACATTGAAGGTAACAATTTTTGTTTTTGTTTGTTTGTTTGTTTTCTTTCTTGCACACTGCACCGAGTACAGCGTACATTGCAATGCTTACCAGTATGATTCAACTCCGTCAGCAGGTTGCTTCTCTGAGTTGATTCCCTGATTTGTAATGTTGGGCACCAAGAAGAGCCCTGAGGCATCATGGGATGGATCAGAGACAGCTCTGCTATGATGGACAAATACTGAGTTACAACTCTGCTGCTCTGATCGTGGCCCCTGTAGCTTTGACTGCTCTTCTATAGCTCTTCTTATACCGATTGGTGCACTAGCTCACGCAGAAGGGGGGCTGACAGGTAGATGTGCTTGGGGAGGCACCCTGCTGCTCAGACGTGCTAGTGAAAAAAACTCCACCATGCTAGCATGCGTGCGTGTGTCTTTCCATGCATTTATGTATGTAAAAGCTCATTCCAGTTGCTCAGCATCTCACTGAGAAGAAGGAAATGTGAAATAAATGTGTGGTATTTCATGAAGCGCTCAACCTGTTTTTCTTTGTGTGCAAAGTTTGAGGCTGTCCTAAAGTCTTTTACAGCAGATGTTTGTGTGTGCACTGCGTGCCGCAGTTACACTGGGACATCATTCATAAACGCCCATCATAGTGACGCAGTGTGTTGATCACAGCTAAGCTCTCCCTCTTTATCTCTACACTGCTCTCTTCAGCTGGCCCCGGCGGATGGACAGAAACACTAATGGCTGCTCGTTAAAGAGAAACACCGACATGAAACGGGCCTTAATGAGCTGTTTTCTGTTTGTACTTTTCTCAAAGGGGGTCATTGTTATTGGTGGGAAATTGATTGGCAGCAAGCCTGCGCCCACAGGGGCTGTCGTATTCTGGGCAACCGCAAAGTTTTTGAGGCAATGGCTGCTTTGTTTAGGAGTTTGCAGTAGCACAGTGTGCGTACGCATGTGCATGGGCATGGGTGAGCTTGAGTGTGAGTGTTTGGAGCAAAGGGAGGAGAAATACACAGCAAAACTCTAAGTTGCATTTGTTCTTTTTGGAGAAACGTTTCCAGCCGTGAACAATGTTCACAGCAAACGGTTTATTATTTGGAAAGTCTGAGAGATTGCACTTGTTAAAAACTAAATGAGTTGTGATCCAAGGCATGGTGTGCAAGTCAGCTCTGTTTTAAAGAAACATGAGATGCCACAGAATCACTTTGTGCACGTTTGCGCTTCTTTTTTTTTATTTTATTTTTTATGACTGCCATTGTGAAATGCACATCCTGATTTCATGTTAAAATGTGAAATATGAACAAAGCAGAAATACTTGTACCCATATAAATGGTTAATTGGCTACTGGCTAGTTACCTTGTAAATGAAGAGGAACTAATCAAGAACTAATGGGTAGTTACCAAGGAAAGCAAAGAGGAATGAATCATGAGCTAATTGGTAGTTAACTAGTACTTACTGTGGAACACAAAGCCAAGCCAAGTACACAGAAACAGTACGTAATGATCAGGTAGTAATTAAGCAATGAATGGTTCTTCAGTAAGTACTTGGTGTGATGCTCCATTACATCAGTGAACAAAATTATAGCCAGGCAATGATTTGGTACTCAGTAAGTGATAGTCAAGACATAGTTAAGATGACAGCAGTACAATAATATGACATTGATGATGTGTTTAATCAATAGGTTTATAAGATAAAATACAATGAAATCAGTGGGAAACAGGTTTTTGACAATTACGAGCCTTGACCTCACTGGCACAGGGTTTATTCAGGGTATATTTATGCAGGGTATACCCACGTGCAGAATATCTTCTCTGTTTCTGTGGCAGCAAACCAGTAGTCCCCTAATAAGAGATTAAATGTGTGTTCCTCAGTAAGTACTGGTTACCTACCCATTAGCTCCTGATTGGTTCCTGAGGCGTTCCCTAGTAGTTAATCAACTTTTGTGTACCTTATGGCAAAGTGTTACCCACTTATTAACTAACTTAATTAAACGCTTAAACTTAAAATAAATGTCTGTATTGTTTAGATTGCAAGGAAAATTCATTTCAAATCCAAATGAATTTAGGAAGATGGATAGGAGACACAT
>NC_056500.1:6607916-6613486 GCF_014905685.2 Nematolebias whitei
CCTTTTATTTCAGATCTTTATTAAGTTTTACCAAACACATTTGGCTACAGTTCAAATTGATAACTGAGCCATTGCCGTCATTAATAGATGGTTGGAAATGTATATTTCCTCTTCTTCAAAATTAGTTTATTGTCCTAATAAGATGTGTTGCTGTTGGTTTTATGTCCAGATCTTGGATATTTTGCCTTATTCAGTCTTTTCCCCAATGTTTGCCTCACTTAAGAATAACTTCTTGCCAACTAAATTTTCCAAAGTCTTTGTACGAAGAGGTTTCAGCGACCAACTAAAATTGCAGATATAGTTCTCCAGTGACAACCTTTGCTGATATTTCACCTTAACTTGAGGAAATTATTTTTAGATTCTCTTTTCTGCTCTTAACAACTGTTTTTATTTATTTATTATTATTATTATTATTTTTTATAGCATGGCCTCTTCCTTTGGCTTCCTCCTTCCCAGTTTCTTCTGATCGTCTAATAAAAAGCTGCATTCCGTACCTTGGATGGTTTTAGACTTGTTTTTTTTTTTTTGCTTTATTTTATTTTATTTATTTTTTTCATTGAGGTCTATTTTTTTTTTTTTTAGATTTTGAGGTGATTTAAGGTTGTTTTGAAACACAAAGTGCATAGAAATAAATTTGGACTCCAATATTTGAACAGCAAAATGAGTTATCTTCAAAAATAAATGATAACGTGGCAGCAACATTCTAACATAACTTGTGGGAGACAAATACAAGACCAGAGTCGAGACTTTGACATACAATACAATACATACATGCAATTTTTATTAAATTCATAGACATAATGACACAATATTAAGACAAACTAGTGGATCAAAACAACAATCACCTGTGAAGAGACAACAAGGATCAGGTGTGAGTGGGTGACGCAATATCAGAAATACACAAGTGGTAACATTGAACCAAACACAAGCTATAAAAGGAAACACAGTGACCAAAAACACAAAATACCTCTAATATACTGTACAACCAAAAAAAAAAAAAAGAGAAAACTACAACAACAACAACAGATTGGGGTAGTTAGACATGTTTTTGTGTGGTGAATTTAACTGTAGATGGTTAAAATATGTGGTGTTGAGCCAAACTTAAATATGGGACCAAATATTACAGTTTGAAAATGTTGTTTGCCAAATGTTCTGATTGTTGTTGACAGGACAGCCTCATCCATTCAGTTAGATGTCTAGCTGTGCTTAAGTGTGGTGGTTTGTAAGTTCACTCAATAACAAGAAAGTCTCTGGTGTGAACACTTTCAATGTACCCCTGGTTCCCTTCACAGGCCAAACTCTTGGATGTAAAGTCTAACAGTGACATACTGACCTTTAAGGTGAGTGCACTTATGCAGAGTTATTCATTTCTAAGATGGAACATTTAAAATCTGTTCAGAATGAACGCTGGGGTAGGCTATAACCATGCCATGGAAATAAATAGGTTAAAGTATATATACGTACCACATTTTTCCACCTATAAGTTAAAGTTTTTTTTAATAATTCACATGCCCTGCAACTTATACCTTGAAGCCACTTATTTATGGATTTTTTACCCATGTTTATAAACCAATTTTTGGCTGAGATATGACTGTTTTCACTCATTCTGACTGAAAATATTGAACACTACCATTTTCAGCCAGTAGATGCCAGTCAAGTTGTATGGCATTCCGTTGTGTTATGTAATAGGTAAAAGTGGCTATTATTGAGACAACCGGCTTGCCATATACTGCCAACATTTACCAGCTCGCTTGGAGCAACCGTCAAATCAGCTTCATTTTGCTGCACCGCCCCAGTGAAACGCAACTAACTTGACCATTAAAGTACATTTATTAAGTAAAAGTTCAACTGAAACAAAATGTACTATCATGTCGGGCAAACAAATATTTGTTTTAGTTGCTTATCTTGTTAAATTTCAAAGAAGTGCACAGCATTCCTCCTTCCTGATTCCCTCCCTGTCTGCGTGATCCCAGAGCACCGAGGCAGCAAATACTTTTGACATAGAGCTGATTTGACTGTTAAAGTCCTTTTTATTAAGTCAAAGTTCAACTGAGACACACCTTTACTTTAAAGTCAAGCAAACAAATAATTGTTTTTAGGCGCCTATCGTGTTAAATTTCGAAAAAATGCACAACGACTCATCCCTCTGTGTGTTCCTACGTATTGGCTTTTGAAATACAACTGATTTGACAATCAAAGTGCATTTACTAAGCATAAGTTACACTGAGACACACCTTTACTATGATTTCAATCAAACAAATAAAGGGTTTTAGGTTGTTAAATTCTGAAGCAACGCACAGCGACTCATCCCTCTGTGCGTTACGCCTTCCGTGTATCGGGATTTGAAATGCAGCTGACTTGACCATCAAAGTGCGTTTATTAAGCAAAAGTTAAACTGAGACACACCCTTACTATAATTGTGAGCAAACAACTAATTGTTTTACAGTTTTAATCTTGTTAAATTCTTGTTAAAGTCCTTCCGTGCACGCTCCCGCGGCCATCATATGGCAGCCAATCGATTTTTGGCACAACACCGGCCCACATTTTCAGGTTGTCAGCGGTGACGCATATTAGATGCGACTTATACGCCGAAGCAACATATTTAAGTATTTTTCCACTTTATTATACATATTTGGACTGATGCAATTTATAAGGCGGTGTGACGTGCACAGCAGAAAATTTGGTACATTGAATGAATGGTTCATAGGTTGCATTTTGGTTTGGCAATTGAAGAAAGTCTTGTGCAGTAGACACAAATATACAGAAGTATGGGATTGAAGTGGGCTTGTATTCCAGTACTTCACATATTTAAGATAAGCTGTTCATGTTTACAAGACATTTAACCATATTTATTTTACCCACATATAAGTGAAACTCACAACCTATCTGGCCAAACACATTTTATTGTTGGCATTACCCATTGTAGTCACATTTTAGCATGTTTCCTGTTTTGTTTGTTGTATTTTCATCCTTTTTTTATTTCTTCAGACCTATTACTCTTCAGTGCAGGTCTGTATTTGCTGAGGGGCCAAGGACAATTCTGTTTTGCAGAATAAAACCATGTGTTAGAACAACACTGTTGTGGTTTGTAAAGAATGTGGCTCAGGGATACAACATGTCCAGCCTTTGGAGGCTGGCTGCTGACAAATGACCTCGGCCAAAAGTCTTCTGGCTGCAGCGTCCAGCAGAAATACCCAACATCTGCCACAGTCATCTACATGCAGGGTGCATGTTGTATACAATCCCAATGCTAACCCACTATGAGCATAACCGTCTTCCAAACATACAATTCCCCAACCTCTTGTATTGATATGTTTTGACACAGAATAAATATTAAACCTTAAAGAGTATTTCTGTTAGATGCATATTTTAACTGGTGGATTACGGTTTCTGGTTCTATTGTGTTAAATTAAAATGTTTTCTCAAAACAGGGTGAGCACACTGAATATATTTAGGTCCACACTGTCTTATTTTGTAAAGTTAAAATGTGTTTTAAAAATACATTTTATGAATATTGCATTTTTACACAAGTATTTTATTTAAAAAAAAGTTAAGACATATTCTTATTGCTATTTCTTTTTATAAACAAATAATTACATATAGTATGATTAATGAGAATTTACAAAAAATGACATTTTTCTCCTGATTTTAAAACTACAGTCCAACGCTGCTCCAATTGCTTCAAACTACTTTTTTTTAATCAACCGAGCAAAGCTTTATTATTCTTACATTATTCATAGTTTAAAAATCAGACCCTCATGATGGCATTTCAATATAGCGTAAAGACTTTAACACTACTTCCTGATGTGCTGAGTTGCCATGGGAGTACTTTGATGGAGAAAATCTAAGATATAACGAGATAAATATTGGTCTTTTGAATAGCTGAACCGTGCTGCACAAGATGTTTGCAGTAATTTTATGATCGTTGTTTGCCCACATTATGAATAACCTTGTCAGCATTGTTTTGAGGTCAGAAGCTGCACTGGCTAACTGAATATACCATAATGACATGCAAACTTCATCTGAGCAGAGGACTTTGAATTATCTCTTTATTGTCTTGTCTTCTTTTCTCCTTTTCTTTCCCAAATGAATGTGAGTTAAAGAAAGTTTCTAGGACAAAAAGTGGTTCATGTTTTCAACCTTGTTTCATAAAGTTTGATATATTTTTGTATCCTCATATGTGTTTTGTTTCTACTCTATGTACATGATCAGGTAAGATATATATATATATATATATATATATATATATATATATATATATATATTTTTTTTTTTTTTTTGTTAGCAGGCAGTACACACTTGTGTCGACTCTTGCTTCCAGAACAAATAGACAATAAAAGGTGTAGTGTGATCAGGATTGAACTCCATGTTAACAATCTGACTGTGTGTAAAGTGTTTATAAAAAAATGTGTTTAAATGAATGTCTCCATTATAAATGACCTCATCCTGTATCACTACAACTGTTCCTATTTATCTTTGATGCATAAGTAATGAGCAAACAGGTTTGCTAAATATTTTAGAACACTGAAAATTGTAAATTTGGGATGTGAGGATCATAAAGTAAAGCACGTGAGGTTGTTGTGATGTGCTTTCTGGAATGTTATAGAGCTTTCATTCATGTTTGATCTGATGATTATGACGGGACAGCATCTCTACAACTTTTCATTTTAACTGTTTCTCCTACTGTGGATTTGTGCGGAAATTTTAAGAAATCCTGTCCCATTTAAAAATTTACAACTAGTTGTGTTTGAAAACTTGAAAGAAAAAGACATTTTATGTTTTTTGTAGGACCTGGAGGCATCCAGGTTGGTTGATGTTATTTGAAACAGGTTTCAATCTAGAGGGATGATGACAGTCCTTGTACAAACTGTCAGTTGAAAATAGGGCAGCTAATCACCGCTGGGGGGTTGTGCTCAGCGACATACTGTAGTAACTAACAAAGCACATCCTCATCTGAATCATACAACGGGTTGCCTCTTTTGTAATCATCCTGCAATCCTTGTACATTTAGTTGTGCAGTGTTCAAAAATGTGGGGATTATTTGACGTTTTGAGGGATTGGTCTGTTAATCTGCAATTTTGTTTCTATGATCGGTTCAAAATATTCTGTAAGAAGCATAGTCCTCAATTCATAAGTTTGTTTTTGCTTTAATTAAACTTTCCGTATGGATAACAAACAGGTACATGGACTCTTGCTTGTGAATACAGCGCCCCCCCCCCCCCCCAACACACAAACAGCACCCACATACATTGACATACAGACAGACACAAAGAAACAAACACACACACATAAACTATTCTGAATCAGTTTGCTGTAAAACAATGATATGGCTGTAAATTATATTTCAAGTGTTTTTTTGTCCATATAAGGAGTGTTATGCACAATGGGGTGGGGTGGGGGGTGGGGGCATGTGGAGATGATATTGTTCTTCTGGCTGGGCTCATTTCCTTATAAATATATATTGGTTTATATGTTGAATGATTTTTTTTTTTTTTTTTCATTTTGAATGAAGTACTTGCTGATGTAAAACTTATTGGGATTCGTTCAATTAAATGGGTCACCCCCCCCCC
>NC_056500.1:6615475-6620711 GCF_014905685.2 Nematolebias whitei
ACTAATAAGGTAATGGTTAATATAACCATGTCAGATAATTCTTGATTTGATACACAATATAATAGAAAAAAAAATGCATATACAAATGTTAACTACAGATTAAGCTGAAGTGGCTAACATGCTGTATTTATTTTTTTTTTTTATTTTTTTTTTTTCATTTTTACTGGCACATACACTTGCATGACAGACCATCATATTCCATTTGAGATGTATATTTGAGATTATATTTCATGAGCTTCAGGTTAATCCATCCATCCATCCATCCATCCATCCATCCATTATCTTCACCCACTTCTTCCTTTTCAGATCGTGGGTGTCACTGGTGCCCACATCCATCAGTCACTGTGGGAGAGGTGGGGTAGCTCTAGAAAATATTCATAACTATCCCATTTAATTCACCCACTTTAATTTTTATTTTAGCCAATAACATGCGGAAGTGATTCGTGTGTAAGTTTGGAAGGGATGTTGATTTTTAAATACCTAAATTCCCCAAATTGTCTTTTTTATATATATATTATTTATCCTTATTTTCTTCCACTAATGGGAATTTTTAAAAGTCCAAAATGTATCCATAATAGTCTCAAAAAATCTGTTTGAGCAAGTCTTGAAATTGAGGATTTGACTCTCATTAATTTTCTACATGGAGAAAAAAAATAATAATTTTGGGCTGTTGTGCTGCTCGATAAAATGATACGACGAAAAACCAGAACAAACTGTCCTGGTATTAAGTGAAGTAAATAACTTGCTGTTCTTTGGAAGATTACTGGATGCTTCTCCGCAGTACGGCCAAAATGTTCTGACACTTTACCTGCTCCGACCGTTGCCTTGATTTCCACAAGGGTCCTCAGTTTTATTTTTAACTGTCATGAATAAATTAATCACTTGAGAACAACCAACAAATAAAACTTTGCTGTAAAAAAAATAAATTAAAAAAATGTCATTATACACACCGTACCACTTTACCCCAGTGCAGCACTTTCCACATTTACACAAACACACTTGCATCCCTGCTCATAAATCTCTCTCCCCAAAGGACCCACTGTTTCTAATTGCGGTCATGAAACTTGTGTGTAGCTATGCTGTTTAGCCTGAAAAAGATTAGTACATAACTTGCAACAATGTCAGTGACAGTGCTCACTGATTTATATCCAAAGACACATATACTGTACATCAAACGATGAGGAGCAAGTTGGTGTAGGGCAAAAACATTTATCACTGAAGAATCTCCCTCATCAATACTTGTCAAATACAAGTCATTCAGTGTGTCTCTCTTCTCTCTTAAACTAAAGTACCATCACTTGTAAACATGATGGAAAAAATTAAGAAAATGTAATTTTTTTATTTATTTTTTTTAACTGATGTACAAAATTCATTGTAAATACTTAACTTTCTTTAACCATTAACTTGACTTTTTAATGGTACCTACTGTGTACAATTTGCGCAACGATAGTCTTTATTCCTCTTCCTCGAGATGCCAAATAAAAGTATATTTTATCAACAAACTCTGTTTGATACAATTTCATTAACAAAAAATGAGACTCCAGACAAAGAGCACGCTCCTCTTTTCTGTGACCCTTCATGGCATTTATCTGCCGTGCACCTTGTTGAAGCTAAAAGTTCACCCCTTATTTCAATATTATCAAATGTTAGAGCAACGGGGAATAATATTAAATTAAGTTAGAGCATGCTCACTTATAAAAAAAAATAAATAAATAAAGCTTTTAATGTCATTAATTTCTAAACTTAGATGAAAAAAAAAGTACATTCAGTACTTGCAAAAAATAATAGAAATTAAATCCAGTGTTCTAGCATGTAATTATGAGAGCTGTAAGAGGTACAGAACATTATTTATTAAAAAAGAAAAAAGAAAAACTCATGCATGGAATAATCCTTTAACAAAGAGGGTCTCGATCATCTTTATAAATACTATTGATGTACTTACGAGTCTGTGTGTCATCCTAGAAAAGTTCTCCTCTTAAATACCATTTTGATAATAGCCAACTCCTTTCTATTTGGTTTACCTTCTAAATCCATCCATAAACTGATCTAAAATGCAGTGGCTCACATCATTCCCAGAACTGGAAATATATGATAAATATATAAATTGTCACTGGTTAACTGGACATCATTAACTTCACACAGACTCTCCCACTGGTACATTTTCATCTTTAAATCACTTTTTGGTCTGCTGCCTTCATACATCTCCTCCTACATGTCTCTGCGTGAGTGCAGTTACAGCGTGCGCTCTCAGGACATTATTACCTGCAGTGTTCCCTCAGTGAGGACTGAACTAGACAAAAGGGTCTTCTCCTACTCCGCTCCTGTTTCCTGGAATGTCTTGCAAAAAAGATCTGAAGCTCTCGACCTTGACCTCTGTAAGTGACTTTAAACATCTGTAAAATTGCTCGCAAAAAACAATGCAGACGTGTTCCTGTTTTTTTTTTTTTTTTTACACCACTTTATAATCTAGCAGTTGTTTTTATTTTATTTTATTTGTGTATTTATTTATTTTTACATGTTTTTAGTACCATTTTATTATCACTTGTTGTTCTCAATTTGTACGCATCCTTTATGATTGTTTATTGTTGTCTTTGTTATCCACTGTTGTCATCATTAGTTGTTCCCAAGGCTCAATGGGATTAACCTGTATAAATAAAGGTTGGAAAAAAAAAAAAAAAAAAAAAAACTCCTTCCAACAGTCACATAACCCGGTCCTAAAGCATATTCATTGGCTTCCTATTATTTTTTGCATTTACTACAAAATCCCAACATTCATCTTTAAAGCCATCAACAACCTCACTCCCCAGTATCTCACAGAACTCCTCCACATTAACACACCCACCTATGGATTATTGAGCATGAACCTTGAAACCCACCTATGCTCTCAGGTCCTCCTCCTCCACCCGACTTACCCAACGTGTTGGTCTGACCACTATGGGTTCAAGAAGATCCAGTGCCTCCTCTGGAACTCAAAAGCTCTCCCACAATCTCCATTTTCAAATCCTGAATCAAAAATCTCCTCTTTAAACAGGCATGTTCAGTTGAACCTCCTTTTCAGTTTATCTGTATTCAAGTTACGTTATGTATGATGCTTATTAAGTAAATTTTCATTTGATGATTTATTATTTTGTTTTTAAAACATTTTATATTATAATTTAGTGTATGGTGTCCCTGAGAACAATGAAAGGCACTTTCAGATTACAATTATTATAATTAAAAATGTTCAAAATGTGTAACTTTAACATTTCAGTTCCATCATTACAAATGCACTGCACAAGATAACACAAGTGAGGGTAAACCGTGAAGATCCATCCATCCATCCATCATCTTTATCCGCTTCTTCCTTTTTGGGTTACGGGGGTCACTGGAGCCCATGTCCAGCAGTCACTGTGTGAGAGATGGGGGACAACCTGGACAGGTCTCCAGTTCATCACAGGAACACATAGGGACAAACAAACAAATAAAACAAACATTATCTCTCTCACTCACACATAGGAACAATTTAGAGTTACCAATCAGTCTAACATGCATGTTTTTAGTCTGTGGTACAGCTCTACAAACTGCACCAACGTGCTGCATCAGTACACCATATACGATACAGTATACAGTTTATTTGTATACTTTTTTTTGTTGCTACTTTTGGGTGTAACTGGGACATTGAGTATACAATTTTTTTCCACCTCATCTACCACATTCAATGTGAATGACAATAAAGAACCTTGATTTATATGCACACACACACACACACACACACACACACACACACACACATATATATATATATATATATATATATATATATATATATATATTATTTTTAGCTATCTAAACTTTTATTACAAGAAAGACTGACAAGAAACTAACACAACTTTCTTGACGACACACCTATCAAAGTATTAGTTCATGTTTTAGTTCCATATTTAAACTCTCCCAGCAGAAAAAAAACTAACCATTTTTTTAACTACTGCAAAAACTTTAAAAACAGATTTGATTGAAATTGTGCTTCATTACTTAGAAGTGCCATATGAATTCAGCCTTTAACACTTACAGGCACTCAGTCATGCTTGACATAAAAAAAAAAAAATCTTCTGAAAGACACAGTCCATTCACTGAAGGATTGTTCAGTAAATTAACCAAATCCCCTTACTGCAGAAGTGTCAGGTAATGATTTCCCTAATTACACTTTAATTCAATTTTGTAATATATTGACACCCTTCAGTGCATCTCTGACTCTCAGTGTGTCTCTCTGCATTGCTCTTTCCTCCCTAAAGAGGCAGAACGCAGCTCGGCACTGATGTCTTCTCTTCATGCTCGGTTTGCAGCTGCTGCAGAGAGCGTCTGCTATGAATGAGGTCTGCCTTGACTGAATGGAGAGGTTTTTTTTAAGCATTGTTGGACTGTAAATGTGCACATGCTATGTTGCACCTTTATTTGTTACTTTAGTTCTCCTTTATAACACCACAACCACTTTTACAGCCACAATATATAATTTTGAGTCACTGAATGGCCTATATGGATTTTACAGCTTATAAATTTAGTTTTCTTTTCAAAACTGCGATCTGGTAGCAGTAATCCATTTATTTTATTTTAGTATCTGTAGCCAATGAGCCCTGTATGACTGAAAAATGCATGTGTTGCTATTTTTCTTATAATTTGAAGGGATACAACTTTTTTTTTGTTGAATTTTTTAGACATAACGCCATATGTACTAGGAAATAGCAAAACCAAAAATGAGTCAGCTTCAAAACAAAATCAGTGTAACTTCAGGATTTATTATTATTATTTTTTAATTGATTCATGCATAAACATTATCCTGAATGTCACATTTAATTTCAAGTTGCGCTGGTCTTGAAAATGTCCGATGTTTCTTGGACTTCATGTGTGTGCACAGTTTCACAGTACAGCTCAAAATATCCAATGATTTGTTTATTTTTTTCTTAAATAGAGACTCTCTCTCTCTCTCATATCAGAATCAGAATCAGAATCAGAATCAGAATCAGAATCAGAATCAGTTTATTATCGCCATGTCAATGAACGAGGTTCACAAACTAGGAATTTGCTTCGACATAAGGTGCGAATAGTAGTAAAGTAAAATAAAGTAAAAATAAAGTAAAAATTAAGTAAAAATGAGAACAATACATAAGACATAAGCCTGTGTACACCCACAAATAAAGTAAAATTAAAAACATAACATAACCATATGTACACCCATACAATAGAAAACAATAAAAAAGCT
>NC_056500.1:6620811-6625087 GCF_014905685.2 Nematolebias whitei
TAGGGGGGGTATGTTTGTTTTGTGTATTTATGCGCCTTACTCACCATAAATATTTGACTTTACTTGTGAGTTTAAACACAATTATTTACAGTTTCCATAGTTTCACTTTTTGTTTCTCCAATTAAACATATACATCCAGTATACATGTACAATACATAAACAAATGTATGCATTCAATTTAGCAAATGTTGACATTCATAATGGGTTATGCCAACATAATTTTTACAGCTAAAGCTCTGTTTTATTCATCTTTTAAAACATATATTTTCATACTTTTCCAAACTATATGCAATATGTTTATTTATTGCTGCGTCAGCTACTCCCCCTTCCCAGCTGATTTCATTATTTTTTTTTATTTTTTTTTTTTAACAAATGTCAGAAAAAAGAGTTGCAGAGACCATAACATTTGGCACTTCAAAAGCTTGATGGTTCCCTGGTATTGCTGCGTCTTATGACTTCCAATAAAGTCTAACTTGGTGGATTTTGCAGTAGCACACAAACACATTTACATACTGAATAGAAAGAAGAGGAACACATTCATAGTTGTCAACACAGCCAGCATATTGATGGTGAGGCGTGCAAGCAGATTTTTCTTATACCAGACAAAATCCCTTCCACACCCACACTCTTGTACAAAATAGCAAAGCTCCCACAATAAGTTTTTAGTGTATTTTTTTCTGATCCTTGAATAAACTAAACACTGTGAACAGTAAAAGAAAAAAAACAGAAGCATGTTGGGAAGCAAGATTGATGGAACAGGTGCAAATATTGCACACGAAGAGGCAAAACAGAGACGTCAGTGTCAAGAACATGGAGGCATTTGTGTGAGAGAAGAAATGTTTAGAAGGCTAAAAACAGTGGTGGCACTTCGAGTCCACATCCATCACAAAGGAGACTGCTGTGTTTGTCTAAAGGAGAGGTCTGTGCGAGTGTGAGCAGACTGCAAAGTTAGTTTGCTAGGTGGCATGGTCAGGAGAGAAAAATCTTGTGAATTCAACACAAAAAACGTTCACACTCACACATACGCACCAGTCAAGCTCAGGAGGCATTCCAACACTGTTGTACTGGTAGGTAGACAGGAATAACACAAACCACCGACAGTCCAGAACGTTTTGAACAAATTAGAACAAAAAGAGAGAAGATGACAGAAAAACAGCAGAATATCCACCAACTAAAGGACTGACCTTTAGCAAGCTCTGCAGGTATCTACAGCGCACTGCCATCTCAACAATACAGCCGCTCTCTTCATAATTACTCCAATTTATGTCCTACTCTTCTGTAGCAACATGTATGACAGCAAATACTAATGAGGAATAATTTCTGTCAACATATGTTTACGATGATGTTTTAAGCTTACAACCATTTATTTAGTTTTGTTTCTCTACAGTGTTTGTACAGGAATATTAGGCAATTAAAATGATAATAATAAAAATACATCCATCCTTCCATGACCTTTTACCCACTTTTTCCTTTTAGGTTCTTTTTAGGATGTGGGGGTCACTGGTGCCCATGTCCAGCAGTCATTGTTCGAGAGGTGGGGGGGCACCCTGGACAGGTCTCCAGTCCATCACAGGGACACATGGAGACAAATGAGACAAACAACCATTCACTCTCACCTAGAGACAATTTAGTCACCAATCAGCCTAAAATTCATGTTTTTCATCTGGAAACAGGATCACCTGGAGAAAACCCACGCATGCACAGAGAGAACATGCAAACTCCACCCAGAAAGGACCCGGGCTGAGATTTGTACTGGCAACCTGCTCGTTGAGAGGCAACAGCTCTACCAACTGAGCCACTGTGTCACCAATTAAAATAAATATAAAAATCATAATACAAATGATAATAATAATACGATGATGATACAATAACAATAATAACAACAATAGTATTACTACTACTACTACTACTAATAATAATAATAAAATATGAATATTTCTTTGTTCATTGAACTTCTGTATTGAATCAATGGGACAGTAGTCCCTCGCTACTTTGCGGTTCGTTTATCACGGACTCGCTCTATCGCGGTTTTTCAAAATAAGATTGGACATGACACACAACTGGCTGATTGATGGATGAGCCGCATCATCGTCATGGAATTTTTATTTAAAATAAATTATTTTAATTTAGCACCTCTTGCAGCTTTGTGCAGCCCATACTACTGAAGAAAACACTTCCTGCTGCAGTTGAACAGTAGATCAGATGCTCACTGTGCAGAGCGGATAAGTGGGTGTGGCCAAGAGCGCTTGCAGGTGGCAAAGAGCAAAGGAGGCAAATAACTGAAATCATGACATTCTAGACTCTTTTAGAGCTTTAGAGTTTAGAAACAATGTTTAGAATAGTGCAAAAGTGTGGGAAGGGTTTAAAACACCTTTATATATATATGGCGGTTTTTCACTTATTGCAGGTCTTCAGGGTACGGATCACCCGCGCCAAATGGGGGACTACTGTTTTGTACATTTTCCGAAATAGATTGTATCATTTGATGTCTTGAATCACTTTGGCTGCCTGCCTGGGAGGAGTCGACGAGGGACATGACAGCCTCCAGAAACCATGTTATCACCAGCAAACTAGTTGTTCCACTAGATGAGTGTAATGCTTAGTGAGGAAAACAGTTTACTTGGGACTCCTCAGACTGATGAAGCCCTTCAGATAGAGGGTGAAACGTCTTTCCACAAAAAAAAAGAAAAAGAAAAGAAAAATACACTGTCCAGATGACCTGATTGACCATTATTGGATTGTGTACCTGGATGATGGAGCATGAACTTTGATTAAATATTGTATCATGCTTACTTTTGCTACAGAGCAATTTATGTGTATCCAAAAAAGTTCAATCTGGTCCTCTGGACATTCAAAAAAACAAAAGCAAAACAAAGCAAAAAAAATTCTAGAAACGTTTCGTCTCTCATCCAAGAGACTTCCTCAGTCTGAGGTGCTGTTTTCAGCTCAGTCTCTTAAATAGCACCGTCTCAGAGTGGATCAACCAGTTTGCTGCTGACAACCAAAACCAGCTGATCACATGCTCAAGAAGGACCATCAGCCTAACAATGGGTCATTAGCACACTGATGGCTGTTTACTACTCACAGAGGGCTGAGTGATACTAGCAATCACAGCATTGTAAGAGGGGGACAGTTGAACCCGGAGGCCTCCACCCCTGTTTAATGATGGACGATTTCTTTTCACAAAGATGGCCTCCTTTACTCCTCTCTCAAACCATCGTTCCTCTCTGTCCAGGATGTGAACATCTTCATCCTTGAAAGAGTGACCGCTGGCCTGGAGATGAGTGTAGACCGCAGAATCCTGGCCTGATGATGTTGATCTTCTGTGCTGGGCCATCCTTTTGGCCAGTGGCTGTTTAGTTTCCCCGATGTAAGACTGATCACAGCCCTCCTGACACTGAACAGCATACACAACATTGCTCTGTTTGTGCCGGGGGACTGGATCTTTGAGATGAACCAGTTTTGCCGTAATATATTTTGGGGTTTAAAAGCCACTGGGACGTTATGTTTAGAAAATAAACGTCTCAGTTTCTCTGATACTCCCTCAACATACGGAATGACCACTGGTCTGGGTCTGGGTTCCTCCTTTTCACCTGTTGGTTGCCTGGAGTCCTGTTTGGGTTTCTTCTCTGCTTTCAGGAAGGTGTCGTGGCTTATAAGAACCACATTGGCGTTCAATACAGCTGAAGCGGTACCTTAGTTCAAAAGATTTATTTGACAACGGATTACAAGTATTCAGAAGATCAAAAACAAATACATTTGTATGCATACAAAGGGCATTTTTCAGACAGATCTGCATCAGCGCCAATCTTCCAGCAACATGCAACTTTCCAGAGGACCAGATTGAACTTTTTTGGATTTTTCTACCTGGATTATTGAGCATGCATCAAGAAATGTATGTGTATGTTTTTTGTAATTGATTTTATTTATTTACTTTTTTCTGTTCCGACTGGTATGGGGGTTGCAATAACTTGGTGCTGCGGTCTTGTAATCCTCAGGTTGCAGGTTTGAGTCCAGGTTACAACAGGAAGGGCATCCAGCGTAAAACAATTGCTAAATATTTCACGTGAGTGTCGTCGCGGAAGAAGGGAGCAGCCAAAATAAACTTACTATTCCACTTTTGACTGGTGTTTGTGATTTCTCAGTGAGTGGTTTTGTGTAATTCTGATCTTTTAAGCACTTCTGTTGTAAGTTTGAGCTCATATATACAAACATAGACTCAAACCTGCAACCTGAGGAGTTCAAGACCCCCCCCTACCAGTCGGAACGGAAAAAA
>NC_056500.1:6625187-6625783 GCF_014905685.2 Nematolebias whitei
GTGTGTGTGTGTGTGTGTGTGTGTATGTTTATATGAAAATGTTTCTTCTTCCCTGTGTTTTTTCCAAAGTTACGGGGTCTAACATACAAAGCAAAAATAACCCATAAGTGAAATATGATCTGCAGGCCTGAGGAATTGAGGAAGAGTTCACTTGAATTTACTTTTTTTCCTTGTAGATGATTTATTTCTGAATGATTTCATTGAATTAATTAATAAATGGGCTCTTCGACCATAAGCAACTGAGTTAAACATTATTATACAGCATTTATACAGTTCAGCATAGACTTACCCCTTGTATGGGTCTGGTGGACTTGGTGTATTTCGGTGTTTCTAATTGCACTCAGACACTTTTACAAAATAATAATAATTAAAAAAAAAATAATAAATACTTGGCAGATGCTTACTTTGCCCCCATTACAAGCAATGCAAACATCATTTATGAATAAAAGTTGCCCTTAATGTTGGAATATTACATTTTATAATTTAAGTGCTTCTTTTTTGGTCTCTGGTCAGAAATTGTAAATGTGTTTTTGCTCCTTGATATCATTCTCACAATGGGCAGTTTCTTCTTTAGGAGCTCCTCTCCAAAACTATGT
>NC_056500.1:6625883-6628265 GCF_014905685.2 Nematolebias whitei
ATATAATTTTTTTTTTTTTTTAAGTTGCATAGGATGTGACTTAGTCCTGAGTCCAGGACACTTCTGTTTTTTTGTTTATCAGGGACTCCTCCTTCCAGCTTGTCTGTGTCAACTTGAAGGTTTCAATCATCTGATGAAGTCGCCTCGCAGGCTGCCTAAATCTTTACATCATACTTTGCAGGTGTTCATGGCAGAAGCCCTCAAATGGCATCAGATCCTCATCAATGATGCCATTAGTTCCAATGTTGTAAAGCAGGGGGACATCATGTACTTACTTGTCCTGGCAGCAGTGATCTTGTCTCTGTTGTCCAGCTTGCTTGTCATCCTTGGTATCAGTGTATAATTCTGGAAATCATGTTGACATTTTCAGACATACAATTGTATGAAAATGTTCTCTTCTTGTTTCTGCATCCCACAGTGGGATGGTGGGTACCTTATTGATGTCTTGCACATCAATGGGGTATCCACCATCTCCTGTGGGTACCCTATTGATGTTCTGCACATGAGAAACTGTCCTCAGAGTTGGCTTTGGTTGCATCTTTATAACACTGGCAGCCATGAGTGGTGACTTTCTTGGGCGATAAAACCATTGGATTTATCCATTATTCGACATCTATCAGCTGCTTCCATCTTGCTACCAGCCATCTTGATTGGACGCGACAAGGATTTACATTAGAAAAGCTATCTTTATTGTGTCCAGTCCCCATGCTGTGAGAACCTCAGTCTTGGTTCCTGCAAAGGCAAAGGATACAATGTGCAGGGATGTCGGAGCAGACAGGTGACAGTGATTGGAATTTGCAACAGTGTTAAATTACAAAGCTCTCACATGCAAACACTAACAGCAGGCCCAGACCAGAGGAGTGCAGAGTGAATTTTCACACTTTTATTATCCCCGGGTCCAGTGCACCCGAGCATCCTGTATGTAATGTAAATGTGTAGCAGGGGTGTCGAGTGTGCGGTCATCAAATGTGTGTTGAGGTATATGATCTTCACAGAAAATGAGCCAAGGCCAGTGAGGCTTAAAAAAAGAAATAATAATAATAATAATGGTGACATTGTTCCTTTATAAAAATTGAAAACGGGACCCAGAGACCTGAACACTATACAAGGGGTAATTTGACACTGCCGCTGCAAAATAAAATGCATTACACAGATTAAAAGGTACAATTTGTAAAATCACAATTTTTGTGTTTTATACTGCTTTTTTTCCACAATCCCCTTTGTTCTTTTTTGTAATAAAAAAAAAAAAAAGTTTTATTTTTTATTTTTTTTTAATTATTATGATAATGATTGTGTCAATGCAAGCCATAGTTTCCCCTGTCTTAACTAAGTAGCTATTCATTATTGAATAAACCACATGCTTAATAATTTTAATTCATACGCAGGCAGCGCCTGAAATAAAATGGAGCACATGAAATAAATAAATAAATAAAATAAAGCATTAGGATAAACTGAGTAAACAATTAGTTGGTTGGAAGATACATTTAAATTTCCTTCCTGACACATCTGATGGTTCCTGCCTGAGGTTGTTTTGAATAATCTTTAGAACGGGTGGATCTTTGAAAGAATCAGAGATTAAGCTTTATCCATGTGTGCATTTCGTATTTTTATAAAAGTTCCGTATTATGTATTTACCTTCCAGAAAAAAGGTTCTGAGCAACACTGTGTTCACATGAAACTGCAACACCATCAGAGTTTTCTGGCTTTAGAAGTGTTTCTGTTTTAATCCTGGATTATGTTTTGGATTATTCAGTCAATGTTTAGTTGTTTTCTTTCATGCATGTAGCTGTGGATTCTCCGTCACTGAACCTACATTTCCCAGAAACCTATAAACCCAGAGCTATAATTATCAACCTAGCAACAGGTGAATAGCGCTGGTGGAGGATGGAAGAAAGCCAGAACAGAGCAAAGAGAAGAGCAGCATCCCAGAGGAAAGAGCTGCCCGAGGGAATCACAAGGACTGCATTGAAGAGACGGTTGCTGGGGACAGAGCATGTGACAGCTTGAAACCAGAAAGAGCCAGTTGGAGCTGACAGGTGTTATTTCTTGTTCTTTCCGGTCAGTGGCAGCAGAAGGTACACTGCAGGACAGGTAGCTTGCACTGAACTTAAAAATAGAGGATCCAACTTATCATCGGTGGACAAGAAGAAGTAACTTTGAACTGACGATGCTTGAAACAACATGTCAGTTTACAGAACAAACAGTAACCCAGTTTTTACCACTGGTCTCATAACCAGCTGCCTACAAATAGACATACCAGCTAACAATTGGAATATATAGCATTGCAGGCTCTGGAAAAATCATTAATGTCTATAGGTTCAACAGAAACAACTTCCCAGCTCCTACTTGTTCGAAATATTTAGTGCTTATCTAAGAAAGAAA
>NC_056500.1:6628365-6631867 GCF_014905685.2 Nematolebias whitei
TTTGCCCCACTCCCCTCAGGAAGGAGGTTAAGGAGCATTAAGTGTAGAACCACTAGACTGAGGAACAGCTTCTACCCTGAGGCTGTTAGACTCATGAACCACCAACCAGGGTAATCACTGTCAAAAATCACATAATGCTGCTGATGATCTTTTTCATGTTGCTGCTGATCTGTTTCATGTTGCTGTGCTTATTCATGCTCATCTCCTCACACAGACTCATGTATGTGCTGCTGCTGGGCATATTGTTTTGTTAGGTTATTTTATGCTACTAGCACTTAGTGTATTTTTATTAAGGTTTTTCTTAGTTCATATCTTTGATCTTATTACTGTGTTTCTTTTACATGTTAATACTTTTGTTGGCTGTAACTGGGACCTTGAATGCACAATGTTGTTCCACCATATGTACCACATGTGGTGGAATGACAGATACAGAATGTTGAATCCTTTAATACGTTAATTGACACTAATGTCACAATTGACACTAATTTAACCTGTACAGGCAAAAGAGAGCACATTACACCAGTTTTGGCCTCACTGCACTGGCTACCGGTTCACCTTCAAATCAAATTCAAAATTTTCCTGTGTGTCTACAAATCGCTGTACAGTTTCGCCCCCACCCCATCTCTCTGATCTGCTACAACCGTATGTCCCACCACGTTCCCTGAGGTCAGCGGACCAGTTGCTCCTCACAGTTCCAGGAACTCGTCTTAAGCACAGAGGTGACAGGGCCTTCTCTGTAGCAGGACCAAGACTTTGGAACGAGTTACCTCTGCTCGTCAGACTGGCCCCCTCCCTCTCAGTTTTCAAATCCTGTTTAAAAACTCACTACTATTCAGTAGCTTTCAACACCAGAGGATCTGTGTTTTGAACCTGTACGCTCCACACTGGTTTGTCATCATATTTATTATCTGCATCGATTTTATGTCTATTTTTTTTCTATATTCTGATTTACTTAATTTTGTATATTGCTTTGTGCATTGTCTGTTGTTCTGTCTGTACAGCACTTTGGTTGGCCTTGTATCTGTTTTAAGTGCTCTATAAATAAAATGAAATGGTACGGTATGGTAATGGGTGTGTAATGGTTGCAGGACTTGAAATCCCATCTAAGAAATTTATAACAACTTAAGGACACTTTTTTAAATTATAAAATCCAATGCAATGGCTTTGACATATTGCAAATTACTCAGCTGAAATGCCACTGTGGTGTGTTTTGGGGCATGCTAGAAGGAACATATTTCCTTGTAAAAGTTCAAACGTATTAGTGTGGACTTCTAACTTATCAAATCAAGAAATGAGAGGGTGAACTTTGACTTAAAAGCATTGGAGTTTGTAGATGATTTTAGTCTTCGCAATGCCAGATGTTTAGGTTTCTTAAACCAAATGAGCATTTTTACTCATTTTAATCCAACTTTTCCTGGATCAAGGTATTTGCATCTGACTTGAATGCCATTACCATTAGGTGTTATTTGCAAGAATTTGTGGAAGAGAGGATGAATTATTATCATTGAGCTTCCTGAATCCTTTGAAAAAGGTGGGGAGACAATATCCCTCTTGACATTTGGTGAATAATCTTCTATCCCTGAACAGGTCCTCTTTGCCAGATAACAAAATGCCAAGCATGTCAAATTGGTGAGAAAATGACTGTCCAGCAGAACACAACAGAATAACAGCAAACACCAACACAATGTTTCCATCAGTTCCTACAAAAGGCACCTCCCTGCCTGGTAAGGGAGCGTGTATCAAAGCTGATGTCTCCTTTGAAGGCTCATGCTGAGTAAAGAGAAACTGTGTGCCTATCATAATGATGGATGGAGTTGAATACCTGCATAATGTTATAGTTCTTTTCACAGCATGTCACATAAAATTACATCTGCCTAGTGTGAAGGCAGCAACACTGTTCACTGATATCTTACTGTACACAACATTGCTAGACATCTGTGTTTGGATATAAAAGGAAGAATAAGCTCATGGTTTATTCATGAAGTTGTTCTTCACCACTGGCTACTTTCTTATGCCTTAAAAAAAAAAAAAAGTTAAAAGTTACTTTATTCACCATTTCATATTGCTAAATAAAAAAAAAAAATGGTGAGTTGACATTTGAAGAATGGGATTGATGTCTAGCAGTCATCTTTAATACTAAATGTACATGTGAAAAATAGTACAGTAAATTTGATTTAAATAAATTAAATTCAGTTTATTTATAAAGCACCAAGTCACAACAGAAGTCATCTCAGGGCACTGAACAGAAACATTCACATACATTATAAAAGCCAATTAGTAAATGTATTTATCTAAGGAAGGAAGCCAGCAGATTGAGTTGTCTTCATTTTGTTGCAGTCTCACATTTTAAACTAGTTTAATTAGCTAGCTAATTTACATGTGTGCTATTTACGACAGGAAAATGAACTTATCCAACCAGATATTTTATTGTTTATTTTCTTGTCATGTTGATACAAACTATTTTCGGATAAACTGAAAAAAAAAAAGAGATATCGACACAAACAAATTATAAAACTAAAAGACGACAAACATGAACTACACCAATAAATTAATTAATTAGATAAAAACAAGCACACAAAAAAACGATAAATACATTTTGAACAATACAAATATTGTTCTACCTTTTATTTTTCCTGGACACATAAAAAATAAAATAAAATAAAAACATGACCTGGGGCAATAAATAAATAAATAAATAAAAGGCCATGTTTTGACCCAGGTGGCTATGGTAAAGATCTACAGCCTAAGTAAATGGGACGTCTACTCTCCCAGTTTAGCTGCCCAGCTTTTACCATTATTTCTCATAAATTAATTTGAGGAATAATCTCTGAAAATAGCAAAATAAGGAACTCTTTATCTTTGTCCATCTATAAGTCCTACACAATGCATTTTGTTTTCCCTTAAGTTTATTATTACTGCGTAAAGTGCTTCTGCATTTTAAGTCTCTTGTTTTTCACAATTCTTCAAATAAATGTTGCAAAATCCCCTCAGGAAAATAAGCTATGTTTGTTTCCTACAGTAAATAGGGCAAAGACGTTGTTTATTCTGTAATTTATTTGGTCAGTGTTGTCACTTGATACTGATGGTGTACCAGTGTATAATAAAGAATGGATAAAGTAAGATGATCACAGAACACAAAAGTTTTAGTTTTTTTTTTTTTTTGTATTTATTTTATGTGTTAAGCAAAGCATTATTATTTTATGATATGCCCAGCAGATATTTAAAACATACATATAACGTTTTGCCCAACATAATTGTCTAATTACATCTGTTCTTTGGACAGTTTATTTATTTATTTATTTATTTTTTTCATTTCAAAGTTAGTGAAAATGTTATCACAATGAATAAAACTAAAATTGAAACAAAATAAAGAATTAAAATAATAAGAATTGGAAAAAAAAGAGAGAATAATTATGCCTAAAATGTGCAAAAATAATTATTTTGTGACATTTAGTTCCAGAGGCTCACCATTGTCATTTCATATATATATATATATATATAT
>NC_056500.1:6631967-6633178 GCF_014905685.2 Nematolebias whitei
TTTGTTTGTTTGTTCCAGATTACATATTATATATATAATTGATTTGATTGTAAGGACAACAATGGAACTCATAGCTGTTGTCACTTCTTTCCATTTATTTATTTATTTTCTAAGAGAATCTGCATTGTCTTCATGTTTGTCAATGCACTGTGAGAAAAAAACAAACAAACAAACAAACAAAAAAAAAAACTTGCATTTAAACACAAACTAAATTTGAACTGTGCTTGAGAGCAACACCTGATCCAGTTTAGTCTCTTAATGTATTGATTGAACATCATGTTAAATGCTACTAAACCACAGTTTTAGCAACACAGCACTGTGCCCTCATGCTTCATTTGAACACCAGTCAGTGCATCTCTGCAGCTCTGCATGATGTGCTGACCATGTTTATACACTGGTTTCTAAGCAGGTTAAAGTAAATTGTGTAATTGTTTCATGACATGAACAAATAAGGTGGTCATAATAAATGTTTTTATTGACCTTGTGTACTTCCACGCCAAGATCTTGCCTAGCACAAACCGTCTCTGACTCATATCCTCCAGTGGTTTGACATCTTCCACTCTAGACCTACATAAAACGGCAGAAATAGATAGGTTGGCAAACTTTGTCTTCAGGTGCTGCACTAGGCCTTTGTTTTATGAAATATAGATACTATTTTCCATTATATACACCTTGTGAAGTTCAGTTTGATGAAACAGTAATCTTCTTTACAGAACATTCAATTAAATTATATACTGTTGTAGATGGAACCGGGCTTTTCCCCCCTGTTTTATTGCATTCTTCTCCACTATCAAACAGCACATTTTATTTGGCTTCTCCGAGCGCTTCCCTTTTTTCTGTCATTTCTCTTCATATGGAATTAAATCAAAATGTCATGTCTTTTGCCGCAGTCATTACTTTGTAAACTTTTGGCCCTGTGAAGCAAATAAAAACACATTTCAGCTGCATTCATATTTGTTAGCTTTCTTTTTTCTTTCTTTCTTTTTTTTTATTTTTTGCAGGAAGGTCTTCAGGATGTGTGCCAACTTGAAAATATATACAGTTCTTCCTTTTTTTTTATTGCTTAAAATGTGCAAGATTTCACTTTTTGAAGTAAATAACTTCAGTAAGAGAAAAAGCAAATGATAATTTGATTTTAAGAACTGTAACAATTGGAAGTGCAGAGTCTAACATTGTTCAAGTAATTTCCAAAATACAAGTAATAATAATAT
>NC_056500.1:6633278-6634460 GCF_014905685.2 Nematolebias whitei
CATCCATCCATCCATCCATCCATCCATCCATTATCTTTACCCGATTCTTCCTTTTTGAGTCACGTGAGCACTGGTGCCCATATCTATCCATCACTGTGGGAGAGGTGGGGGACATCCTGGACAGGTCTCCAGTCCATCACAGGGGCACGTAGAGACAAACAAACATTTTCATTAATTCAACCTTTATTTATACAGGTAAATCCCATTGAGCCTCGAGGACTCTTTTACAAGAGAGACCTGATTTCAACAAAGAATGATGACAACAATGCACAACAGCGACAACAATAAACAGTTATAAAAAGGCATACAGATGTTTTTATTTTTTTTTAATAAATAGGAAGGAAAATAAAAAGAAAAGTAACAAAAAACAGCTAGATTCTAAGGCGAATGTAGAAAACTAAAAACAGGAACATGTCTGCATTGGTCCCAGCTAAGAGTCCAACAGATTCTTAAAGCCACTTAGAGAGGTCAAGGTTGAGAGCTTCAATTATTTTTGTAAGATATTCCAGGAAACAGGAGCAGAGTAGGAGAAGGTCCTTTTGCCTAGTTCAGTTCTCACTGAAGGAACACTGCAGGTAATAATGTCCTGAGAGCGCACGCCGTAGCTGCACTCACGCAGAGACATGTAGTAGGAGATGTATGAAGGCAGCAGACCAAGAAGTGATTTAAAGATGAAAATGTACCAGTGAGAGAGTCTGCGTGAAGTTAATGATGTCCAGTTAACCAGTGAATACAGGGTGCAGTGGTGGATACGATAATCACAGCCAGTTATGAATCTTAGTGCACCATGATAAACAGCATCCAACATCTGCAGGGTTCTTGTAGGAGCATTCATGTAAATAATGTCACCGTAATCAATGGAGGGAAGGAAGGTGACAGATACAAGGCGTTTACTAGCATTCAGGGTTAGACAGGATCTGTTTCTGAAAAATAAACCCAGTTTAACTTTCAGTTTCTTTACCAAGTTTTCCACATGAAGCTTAAAAGAAAGATGTGAGTCGACCAAGATACCCAAATATTTATAGGAATCAACAAACTCAATCGGGACACCATTTGAAGATCAAATCTGAGGAAGAACTGCTGGGACCAACTTCCTGTTTGAAAAAAAGCATCCCTTTGATTTTGTCGGCAAACACTCTCTCTCTCTCTCTCTCTCTCTCTCTCTCTCTCTCTCTCTCTCTC
>NC_056500.1:6634470-6637101 GCF_014905685.2 Nematolebias whitei
CTCTCTCTCTCTCTCTCTCTCTCTCTCTCTCTCTCTCTCTCTCTCTCACCTAGGGACTATTTAGAGTTACCAATCAGCCTAACATGCATGTTTTTGGTCTGTCGGAGGAAACCCGAGTACCCGGAGTAGGGACACACTGATCCACATATTTTAACTTCTGATCCGATCCCGATACCTAAATCTGGATATCGGCTGATACCAATAATGTCCCGATATCATCATTACGATATCATCGTTATTGATTTTATATGAGGCTGTAATAATATCCTCTCTAAAGGCAAATACAGTTTGTACAAATATATGCATGCATGTCCAAAAAGGCAACATGAGGAAAGTTTTATGAATGTTGAATAAGTTTCAAAGTTAGACAGCAAAGTCCATGCTCAATAATCCAGGTTTACAATCCAACATTTTTCAGTCAGGTCATCTGGACAGTTTTTTTTTGTTTTTTTTTGTGCTGAAACATTTCACCTTCGGTCCGGAATGCTTCATCAGTCAAGGAAACACACACAACAAAACTGATTCTTTCAAAGTTAGAATTAAATTCTTCTACCACAAAACATGTTTGTTTTATTTTATTCCTAGCTTTAAGGTGGATATTAAAGTGATTAGATGGATTCAAACACCTGCTAAGTTCATGGCATAGACCAACACAGACGTTCCTGTTTTAGAATTTGACATAGCTTTATAATGTAGCTGTTTTTGTTGCATTTTTATATATCTATACATATTTTTTTTTTCTTGTATTTTTCTATCATATGCTTTTTTATGATTGTCTACTGTTGTACTGATAAATATTGCCTGGAGGGTAAACTCTATCTTGGCTTCAAATATCAAGCTGAGAAATCCTTTGTTTTCTACAACTGATAATGATTGGTCATTAATTACGATGAAGTTTAGCAACTTCCTGGTAAACATTCGAGCACCAGGGATTCAGCGGTTTGTTATTTTTGTTCAGTCTGCCCCTCCTCAGAGACGGGAGGACTGAGAGGGTCAGACTGAGTGTGGCTGACTGAAATCAAACTGTCTTCACCGGACTGAACAAGAATAACACACTGCTGAAGCCCCGGAGCTTGAATGTCCAACGTAAAACTAACTTTACCGTGGTTTAATGTGGTGCTATGGCTCTGCAGACATTGCACGTTGCTCTCTTGCTGTGTGGTGTTTCTAGTGTAAAATACTTTCACACAGCGGACATGTTTAGATGAAAAGTTGGTTAGCCATTAGCCACAGTGCTACTGAACGTTTTAAATGTCTGCAAACTATGAAATGGATTTCCCGAATGTGAGGCGGGTCTTATTACTCTGGGTTCATGAGACACGCCTCCGTTCAGGAAATCCATTCCATAGTTTGAAGCCAAAGTGCAGAGCAGCTGGCAAGGAATCACATGTGGAGACGTTTTACTTTGAGACAGACATGCATCATTGATCGTAAATCTCTGCAGGTTGGATTGGAAACATCCCATTTGTAAATTATGCTGGTATTGGAGCCCGATACAGATACTGGATCGGATCAGCCTCATCCCTAATCTGGAGAAAACCCACACATGCATGGAGAGAGCATGCACACTCCCCACAGAAAGGTCCTGGGCCCGGATTAAAACCAGCAACTTTTTTGTTGTGAGGCAACAGTTCTACCCTATGTAAAGTTAATAAGCAACTGACTAGGTCAAGTAATAGGTCATTTCACATACTAAAGGGCCAGGTCAGGCAGCATTGACATTAACAGAGCACAACACTATGCAGACAAGTAACATAAGTCTAAAGTTTCAAAGTTTTGCTTTTGGAAAATCATTTTTGTTGGTTTACCCCTCTTAGGTGTTTCCATGTTGCACCACCATTGTTTTAGCTTTGGGCTTGTTGTCTTGAATCTTACATCATTGCTTTGGACAATTGTTACAAGCCAAGCAAGGTTGTTCTGTATATTCCACTTTTGGACTTGAGCAAAGATGTTTAAATGTTTCACCAACCGCACCCAGCCGGTTCCCAGCACAATCCATTTCATCCTCTCTGGAAGCTCACTTACAGACAGATAGAGCCTTTCATCTCCCCAAAGAGGTGCCCTGTGCTGCAGTAGAACAGTGTGACAGACAAAAGCTTGGGGGGATGCCCGTGGCTAGCCCACAGTCTCATCTTCTCCCCATATTTTTGCTTGCCTGTGCCACTGCAGATTACCTCCATGGAAATCAGTGGTTGTTGGCTGTGCTGGAGAGTTGCTGGCAGCCATGGATGCAGCATATGTAATGACAGTGTCTGTCTAGTACTGAAAGAATGAGATAAACATTCTCCTCTTTTCAGACACATGCTTGACAGGTTGGTTACTCAGACTTTTTGTTGACAGACAAGGCGAAGGAATGGCGTAAAAAATTATCAAGTTTCAGAATAGATAAAAACTTGAGTCCACTGAACATGTACGTAATCCACACTTATGGAGATAAAGGGATTACTGGAGATGAAAGGATTCTGAACAAGGCTTTTTTTTAAGGACTACTAATGCTACCTCACTAAAAAGAAATGTAAACTGACATTTACAGGAACTATTCATGTAAAATATTTTATACCACTATTTATTAAGCACTCAAAACAGTATATATATATATATATATATATATATATATATATATATATATAT
>NC_056500.1:6637201-6639240 GCF_014905685.2 Nematolebias whitei
TATATATATATATATATATATATATATATATATATATATATATAAAACTTTGTTTTGGATAGTAAACGGAGTAAACGGGGTATCTGCATGTAGTTATTTTACTGATTTTGTTCATTGGTCAAATATTTGTTGTTTTGTTGGTTCTGTGCTTCTTATTTTCTTTTCTTTTGTACCATTTTAATTTTTTTAACTTGTCTTCTCACAATTGTTCAGTCCGCTGCCCTCATCCCTGTTGTTTTTGTTGTTGTTTTTGCTTTTGGTGTATCTTTCATCTTCTTAAGTGTTTTCTTTTTTTTTATTTTTTTTTTTATTGTTTCCTCTTTTTCGTTACATTCTAATTTACCTGTATATTGTAACTTTTTTTTTTTCTTTCCCCTTTATGTATTTTGTGGATGTCTTTTCCTTCATGTTGCAAACATCTCTTCTTTTGACGTAATCTGTTTGTTTTGTTTTTCTTTGTGTGCCTTTTTTTTCCTCTTCTTTTATTTGTTCTTTATGTATTTTTTGGGAAACACCAGTAAATACCACCACAATGCAACTGTTTTACTCAAAGACAATTACAACTGTTTAAAGTAAATTGCAAGTCTTTGTTTAGTGTATATTTACCTATAATTGCATTGAAGTGCCAGTCACGTGCATGCAGCAGTGCTGGATAGATCGACACGGAAATCTATAATATCATAGCACATGAATGCTGATTAAATAACAACCCAATGACACATCCCACAGTCTGCTTGCTCGTTTATTTTTAGGCGGTCCCTGCAGTGTCGAACACAAGCAATATTGCTGCCAGAGTCTGAGCTTTATATTTCAGAGCACTCAGACCCTGTAACAGATATTGCAGTATTTTATATGTACTGTTGCATGCGTGTTTTTCAAAATTAATATAAAAAAGTATATATGTTGTTGGTGTATATCCATTGTGTATCTGTGAGAGAAGCAGTGTGATTTTGGCAATGATTCATGTGCGTTTTGCACTTTCCACAAGGTTCAATTCATCTGGAGTTATGGGTCATGGATGAATGCAGGTACTTTTTGAAATTATGTCATATGAAAAAAGAACCAAGTGGGTTTCAGCTGACAAACTGCTTGCTAAGCGTCGTGTGTTATTAATGAAGAGATAACAAGACAAATGTACTGTAAGGGGGGAGGAACTTACACCTCAGAAGGCTGGGCTTCCCATTTGCTATCATGCTCTAAATCTTTCTGAATTTCCCCCTTCAGTTGGTGGTTTATAGACGGTGGGAAATATTTATTCTTCAAGCTGTAAGTTGTTGTTGACTATGGTAATTCAACATGTCTTCTTGTGAAAAACAGTCTTAGTAAAACCGATCATTCAGTAGGAAGGAATAATTCCTGCAAATGCTGCAAGGCTTTAGGTAAAACAAAAAAATGACAGTTCTGTAAAACCATTCAGAATTGCAGAATTATATATATATATATATATATATATATATATATATATATATATATATATATATATATATATATATATATATATGTCTGCTTCGTACTACGCAATGATTATCAATTCAATTTCAATTCAATTCAGTTTATTAATATAGCACCGAGTCAAACCAGAAGTCATCTCAGGGCACTTACAAACTATTTATCTGAGGAGCAGACTGCTTTGAGTTTAACTCGATCGCAGAACTCTCATCTTGAGCAAGCATGAAGGCAACAGTGGAAAGGAAAAACTCCCTCATGAGCAGGGGTCTGCAACCTTTACGATCAAGAGACATTTTTAAACCTACGTTCATGACATTAAAACGTGTCCAGAGCCACAACAACTTGCTACAACTGTGGTCAACAACTGGTGACCAATGGGCTAATTTAGGTTTGCTGGAGAGGGCATTTATGGCTAGTAGTGATTATAAAGCACAACATTTGTAATGATTTTTAACATGTACTAAAGAAAATACCAGATTCTTATAAATGGGGGGGGGGGGCAGTTTTTACAAAACAAACAAACAAAACAAACAAACAATCAATCAACCTTTATTTATACAGGTAAATCCCATTGAGCCTCGAGGACTCAT
>NC_056500.1:6639350-6642483 GCF_014905685.2 Nematolebias whitei
CTCGGGATCTGTCTCGTTTTATATATATATATATATATATATATACATATATATAGTTATTGTGTGTGTTGAGTTCAAGCAAATGTTTGAGCATACTTGTTTTTCATCCTAAGTTTGGCAAAGTAAACCTTGAGAGAGAAGAACAGCTTGCAACACTCATTGTGTGAATGCTCACATTTGTGAAACAACAAAAAAATAAATAAAAAAATCCCGGTGCCGTACATTAGAACGTTCTCCAAAACACACAAGGCAGTAAATGCCAAAAGTTCTGTATGACGGCTGTAAAGAATTTAATGTTATTCATGTTACATTATGTAAAAATAGAGAAAGCAGCATATATGACACTGAACAGTTGCTGGAGTTCCCAGGTAAAGGTTTTCACCTTGTCTTTACAGCAAGCACTTTTCACCACATCCCCACTATCACTCCAAGACTTACTCATGAAAATCACTGTCATTTGTGCCATTAGGTATCTTTTCCCGCAAGCATCCTAATGCCTCTTGGAATTCCTAATTCTTTGAGACACCTGCAGTGTCAGCATGAGTCATCCCCATCGTCTCAAAGTACAGCAAAAAATATATAAAAAATGTTAGCATAGAAGCTTCCAGCTCTCCCAAAGCTGTCAGAACCAGGCTAAATTCCCTGTTGTGAGAAATTTAACATATTGGGCAAAACACATAACACACAGGCATTAAAACAAGTAAAAACAATACAATCAAGGGATAAAACAGAAACAGCACTTTTGAAAACGCAGCACACTGCAGTAGTTTTGTGTGATGTCACATTTGCATACTGTCTGTCTCTGTATGAAGCACTCAGTCAAAAGAAACCCTCTGTACAAAAGTTCAAAGTGGATGGTAGAAAGATGGGGGGTAAAGAGTAAAGCAGTGCAAGAAGCTTACTGGCAGTGATGGCAGTGCCAGATGGGAGAGGAAAGAGCTGCCCAGGAGTGGAGCCAGTAAGCACAGACAAGTGGTGCCAGCCCAACTGTGTATAACAGGAGGTCCAGCTATTTAATCAAACCCAACAGTGAAACCACACCAGTGCCAGATGCAATTCAAATCCTCATATAACCCACATGCTAATTAGTTTTATATAGATTTCCCTCCACACCCTCTGTCAAAGATGTTAGAATAGTTGCTTCTTAATACAATTTGTGTAATAAACTGGACCTTCACAGGATGGGAGATCTGAACGGTGTCAGGATTATGTGCTGAAGCTGTGTTGAAGATGTACACTAAGAGGTAAATATGCTCCTTCAACAGCACTACATTTACGCAGCAGGCACTTGTTACATGGAGTCCTTTGCCTAATCAAGAAGTAGCTTGCAGCTGGTCATCCCTACTGCTCATTTGTCATTTGTCTGATTAGACGACCAATACTGTTCCACCCACCCACACAACTTCAACGAAAGACTAATGATAACTAATAACATGACTAAAGATACCCTCCTGAGCTGGTAAAATCATCCAGTGCTGCTCTGTGGGGATAAGGAGACAATCTGACAAAGGAGGAGACATGTAGTGTCAGCAAGGAATAACAGAAAATACCTTGATTAAATTCAGAGTTGAGAGATTTTCATCAGCGTGATACAGCTCAGTGGGGGTGTCGGTGTAGTAGTAGGGGCTGGGAGTCTCTCCTGTTGACAGAGAGGACACAATGCTTGTCAGCAAAGTCATCTTTTCGCTGCACAACATCTGTGCTGATTTTGTGTTACATTGTAAGCAGGCCATTAATCTCAAACCAGGACCACTTCTTATCGTGAAGAGCGACAGGCGCTCTTATGTTGTGCACAGAGTGAAAAATAGATACCAGTTTTTGTTTTATTTTTTTTCACATTTTCACTTCATTTATCTCAGTGTCTTTCTTTGTCCCTGTCATACTTATCAACCACCTCCTCTCCATGCTTTTGTGAGGTCATTTGAATTGGCATAGTTTTGCAGCTGCTCTCTTGGGTGTTGCAACACAAAAATATCTCCTTCAGGAGCAGCACCATGCTTCTTGACCCCTTTTCTTAGAGCTCAGCAGCCTCAGAGTTGGATCGATGCACAGCGGTGCTGATGCTGTGGCATTTCCACAAGGAGATGGATGTTGTGGGGTCTATAAGGCAACATAGTGACATTTACATAAGGAAGAATGGATGCTGTTGGGCCAGAGGGAAAGAAAGGAGGTGGGAGAGGAGCAGTGGCAAGGTGTTATCACCCCATCCACACTGATGCTCCTTGACAATCATTTTGCTCCTCCTGCTGTGGGACAGAGATGCTACATGAAATATGTTCCTTACACCATCTGCCCATGCAGCTGACACACAAAGCAATATGCTGACATATGTCAGGCACTGCAACCAACGTCATAGAGAGGTTAATAAATAGGTTAAATAAAAAATGCATATTTTTCAGTCAATTCAAATGACAACATTATTCACACCCATGCCCCCCCTGCCTGCCATCATGAGCGCAGTGAGTATTTATGAAAGAGGACAGGATGTGCGGCGAGATGAGCACAGAGCTCAACGCTGAGCCAGCCAATCTTCAAGTTATTCAATCAAAAACGAGTACATTTTGTATTATGTGTCCCATATTGAAGGTGTGCTGCTTTCAGAAAATCTTTCATAGCTCAGGAAATCATTGCAAAATTGTGCTGTTATGTCAAGGCAACCTACTGCCAACTTCTTTGAGATGCTATTTCCAAAAGTTCACTTGAAACAAAAATACAATTATAAGAAATCCAACATTTTTTAGTCGGGTCATCTGGACAGTTTATTTTTTTTGCTGAATCATTTCACCTTCCATCCAGAAGGCTTCATCAGTCAATGAAACACACAACACAAAACTGATTCTTCCACCAAACAGCTTACTCCAAAGTGGACCAAACCAGTTATGTTGGTGCTAAGATGGTGTCTTTGGTACGCCCCTTCCTCTTGTGCCGGCCCTCTTCCTCATCGACAGTCATGTCAAACTGGTTCAAAACCAAAAAAAGTCCTGGTATACAATGCGACAATTTTTAGTCAGGTCATGAGGTTTTTAATTATAAGTAATGTGATTTATAATGTTTTGCGGTGTCTAGATTAAAAAATATAAATTGCTTCCATACACCTTTGTATGATTCACTTTGGTGAAATATATATATATAT
>NC_056500.1:6642583-6644342 GCF_014905685.2 Nematolebias whitei
ATATATATATATATATATATATATATCCATCCATCCATTATCTTTACCCGTTTATTCCATTTTGTGTCACGGGGGTCGCTGGTGCCCATGTCCAGCAATCACTGTACGAGGGGCGGGGTACATCCTGGACGGGTCGCAAGTCCATCACAGGGCCACATAGAGACAGACGAGACAAACAACCAGTCACTCTCTCATTCACACCTAGGGACAATTTAGAGTTACCTATCAGCCTAACATGCTTGTTTTTGGTCTGTGGGAGGAAACCGGAGCACCCGGAGAAAACTCAAGCATGCACGGAGAGAACATGCAAACTCCACCCAGAAAAGAACCAAGAACCTCAGAGCAGAGATCAGCTAATCAGCATCAGGAGGGAGCTAGCTGTGCACTCAGGTGCTAAATCATTTAAAATCATTTATTTTAAATAAAACTTCCATGCCAATCATGCAGCTCGCAGCACGGTGGCACAACTGGTAGAGTTGCTGCCTCTCAGCGAGCAGGTCCCTGGTTCAAATCCCGGTCCAGGAGCCTTTCTGGGTGGAGTTTGCATGTTCTCTCCATGCATGCATGGGTTTTATCCGGGTACTCTGGTTTCCTCCCACAGGCCAAAAACATGCACATTAGGCTGATTGGTGACTCTGAATTGTCCCTAGGTTTGAGTGAGAGAGTGAATGTTTGTTTGTCTCATTTGTCTCTATGAGTTCCTGTGGTGGACTTGCGACCTGTCCAGGATGTACCACACCCCTCGCACTGTGATTGCTGGACATGGGCACCGGTGACCCCCATGACCCAAAATGGAAGAAGCAGGTAACGATAATGGATGGATGTATCATGTGACTCATCCATCAATCAACCAATTGTGTGTCATGTCCAATCTTTAAAAAACTGCAACAGAATGAGTCTGCAATATACAAACCACAAAGTAGCGAGCGCCTACTGTGCATGATTACCATTTCCTATGTTTAAACAATTAGAACACAATCAGTGTGTTATCAAGACCTTAGAATTACCACATCTTCTAAGAAAAGATGTATTCCATTAATAGAGCAGCTTGTGCAATCTACCGTTCCATTTTAATCAGTTCACAGGCTTATAATGTACTTGTCTCCCTAGTTGAGGCTTTAAGACATCACTGGGTCCAGTTGGTTGATTTTTCTTTTTTTTTTTTTTTATCACTGAATTAGCTTCTTATACCACTAAGCTTTACACGCTTAAATTGAAAAAGAAAGTAAAACAAACAAACAAACAAAACAAACACACACACACAAAAAAAAAAAATAATAATATTTGCCAAAGAAAATGCCCATGTCTGCTTGTCTTTTGGTTCAGAAACTGTTTGCCCTTTCTCTGCACTGGACAGTGAATGTTGGATTGTTACCAGAACACCGTGATTCATTTGAGGCAGCTGCTTGGCCGGGATGCCATGAACACTGGTGAATGGTGACAAGTGTGTTTGCTGTCCAATGTTTTGAAGCCCATTTATTTCCTACTTTCATTTCTTTTTCATTTTCTTTTCCTGTCTATACTCCAAACACAATGTATTTGTGTGTGTATCATTTTTGTCATAAGCATTTTGAAACATCTAAGTAATGCGACGTTTGAAAAATTACACATCAGATGTAGAGCTTAGAAAACAGCTGTGGGATTAGATCTATTTTATTGTTGTTGTTTTTTTTTCTGTTTGTTTATTGTTTAGTGCAAATCGTATAAGCCACCCTATACAAGTTGCAGATTATATATATATATAATCTGCAACATATAT
>NC_056500.1:6644442-6646466 GCF_014905685.2 Nematolebias whitei
ATATATATATATATATATCACAAACATATTGGATATACTTTATCTAGGCAAACATTTTGGCTTTGTTGATTATAAGCACAACAACTTCAATTACCAATTATGTGATGACAGCTTAAGTTGTCTTAGAAAAAAAAAAGAAAAAGTATTTTCAGTGTTTTAGCACCACATGACTAGAAGTCAAAAACACGTATGTTGTCAGAGAAAAATGATAAATAAAATGGACAAACCCATCATTTGTCTTCACACTGCATCATTAATTCAATTCATGCATCTACAGTAAGCAGCATCCCTCTTCCCCCTGGGTATGTTTTGTAAAATCCATCGTTAGGAAATAGAAGAAATATAGGATATGTGCAAAACTACTTAGAGCAGGCTGTCATCACAAACTGAGTTAACAATATAAGAAAGAGAATAGTGAGAGGAGTCATGAATACACCTGTGACCAGTCAGAGTTATACGCTTCATCAGGTGAGATGTAAGACAGTTATTCTGCAAACAGCTATCCACTGTATTCCTAGCCCTCATGCTGCCTTACATGAATTATGGGCACAACTTCTGTCACAGACCAGAACTGGCATTTACTTATGTATGAACAGGGCAAGCTAATGTATTCGTTTCTCCAAGCATTGTGGATTTAATTTAAACATGTAGGAACACCACCTGTCCGAGCTCAAACAGGACAATATAATCATACTGCTGCCTGTTGAGGACGAGGGATGGAGGACGACCTGAAGAAGTGGCTGCAGATTACATCTTCTAGCATATTTAGCTACTTCACTGACTCTGTTCTTCTGCCAGTGAAGCGATGAACAACTTGAAAAGCTCTGAGGCGTATTCTACACAGTAATAAGATCGACAGTGTTTTGTTAAAAGAGGTGGGACACAATATTATTTACCTTAAAGCAGAGACAGAGCTCAGCCAAAGCCTTAAAGTCCTCCATCACTGAGCTTGGATTAATTGCAGAGAAGATGAACAAACACTATTGCTGTGCCCTCCATACTCTTGAAATCATCCTTGATATTCTTGTCACACTGTTTTCAATCATTCTGAGGATCTGGCGTCTTTTATAGTGGCTTATTCTAGTCCAGCCACAAAGCAGGATGCAGGTTTTCCACCGTTGGCCGTTTGTCAACAAAGTGAAATGAGCACACACACAGCGTTTTGGCTGGTTTCTTCAAGTTCACATTGTTCAGCCACATTCTTCTTAATTCCTAATTTGTAGGTAGGAGATGGAAACTATACCACTTTTCACAGGAACACTCTTGGTTTTGGGTCCGTTTTCAGAACACTGTTGTTCTAGCCACTGATTAAGTTTGGTCTGGTTGTCCGCGCAGCCGCAAACACTACAGGTACCTGAACTCAGCACGGCAATATTAGTGAACGTTATAATTATTAAATAAATGTAAACAAAACAAAAAAAAACATTGTTGTATTTGCTCAACTGAATGCCAATACTTCCAATTAAACCATGGTCTGTGCACTGCTACATAGTTTACCAATGCTAGCTGCTACTTCCGGTGTCTGACAGGAAGTTGTACCCATAATAATTTATACAGTAGAGCCCTGAGGAAAACAGTGATACATTTGGCCATGGCATGACCATGACAATCTTTATGTATCCATTCCCTGACTTTTTCTACCCTTTTTTTTTTTTTCAATAATATTTTATTTGAGTTGAATTAGAAAGTCATTTTAAAGAGTATGCTTAGATAAGATCACCCACACTTGTCCCCACCCTCATTCGCCCCACTCTGGGCCCATGAGCAAGGCCCTTAACCCCACCATGTGCTCCCTAAACAGGTCTCTCTTGAAAATGAGTTCTCGCGGCTCAATGAGACTAACCTGGATAAATAAAGGCTAAATGGAAAAAAAAAAAAAAAATAAGGTGAATATTTATGCACTCACTAACTGGATGCCTTTTTTATTTAGTTGGCATTATTTTGTAGAAACTTGGTTTTACTTTTTCAATTAATATGTTATTATTATTATTATTATTATTATTATTATTATTATTATTATTATT
>NC_056500.1:6646476-6649653 GCF_014905685.2 Nematolebias whitei
TTATTATTATTATTATTATTATTATTATTATTATTATTATTATTATTATTATTATTATTATTATTATTATTAGTAGTAGTAGTAGTAGTAGTAGTAGTAGTAGTAGTATTTGTAAAATATATCATTTTTTGTCAACTGTGACAAATTTATAATACTAATAAAAACGTAAAACGTCCAAAGTGGTGAATATTTTTTATAGGTGCTGTACAATAAAGACTAACATAAAAAATAGAAAAAAAAATAACTGCACAGTGATAAAACTGAACATCTGCAAATGTCCCTATGTCTAACCAAAATGTGTATCACAACTTTAAACAGACTGCTGAGACTGCAGTAAAACGTCTATTGAAAAGCTGTTTCTTTTTGCTGGTTGACGTGCAACATCTGCAAGTCATGTGACACATTGCAGAATTATTTCTCGCTTCCTCCAGAGACGAGTTGTGCCCTGAAGACAAACTGCAGTGATGAATCCCTGTAATTGTCTTCCTCCTTCAGTTGTTGTGAAGGTGGGGGCCCTGTTCTCAAAGCAAGCAAACCACAGCTGTTTGGATAAATGCAGCAGTGGTTTTCAAGCTCCAGAGCAGGAGAATGGTGGTCCCGTGCGAGCTCATATGCCTGGGTGTCTGACAGGTAAACTCGTAAAGTACTCCTGCTGCAGAATCTGCAGTTGAAAAACAGTGGCCTTTTGAGGATCTTGTAACTTGTTCATTACCATAACTTCTAGAATGATGCAAGTGGAATGGGAACAGGCTGGGTAACAGCAAAACAAGTGAACACGAGGGGATCTTGTCTTCGTTTTGTTGTTTCGTGCACGCACACAAGAACGCACCTGCACTTGACACAACAAAGAGTCCTCTCACATTCTTCCAGTGAACTAATGTTGTGTTCAGGAGACATGCTAATGTGACAACAAGGAGCAGTGAAGATGCTTATTTACAAGGAAACACATAATGTAGGCTTTAAACTGAAGAGTTGCAGAGCAAGGCATCCAACTTCAAGGATTCAGTGATTGACACTGAATGTAAAAAAAATAGTAATAATAACTGTTTTGGCTTTTTTTTTTCTCATTTCCCCTACAACATCAACATTTGAATCAAATTTAATTGCACTCATGGGGACAAAAAAAGAGCCTTTTAGCTTTGTGGATTGCTTATTTAGATGTGCATAAAATCAGTGTAAGCAACATGGTGCCAAAGTGTGCAAATAGAATCACTATCAGACCAAAAAGCACATGCCATCAACAGATAGTGGTAATAATCTAACTGGGATACATGAATGACATTGAAGTCACATAGAAATGCTGATAAGAACTGTGTGTCGAGGGTCCTCTGCATCACAAAGGAGCTGCTCTATCAGCAGACATCAGGACTGCGTGATGAGCTCCTGGCGAGTGGGGGTATGCCAAGGTGCCAAAATCCTTTTCCTTCCTCATTTTACTTTAAAGCCTTCTGGATGTTGGCTCATCATGATGAAGTTTGGATTTTATTTCTCCCTCTGTCACATTCTACTCTGGCTCAGTCACCAATGTCCTGCATGTCCTGCTATTTTTTATTTTTTATTTTTTTTTTGGGGGGGGGGGTAACATCTCTAAAGCACAGTGTAGTACATATTGTCATATTTTGTGTTATTTTTCAAATCCATTAATCCTTAAACATACAGAGTCAGAGTTTCTTTATTGTCATTCGCACCTCATGTGGTGCATGTGGTGGAGCGAAATTATGTACACAGGGTCCCATTTACATCCAACAATAAAATGTAAAAGAAAAACAGTAATAAAATCTAAGATATGAACTAAGAAAAACATCAACTAAATATAAACTAAGCACTCAGAACATAAAAACATCACGTCGAACATCAGCACAAACATGAACATGAGTCTGTGTGAGCAGATTAGCACGCATGAACACATCAACATTGAAATAGATCAGCTGCAACGTGAAACAGATCAGCAGCAACATGATGTGATTTTTTCACAGTGATACAGGTTGCATTAAAAACATCCATCCATTATCTTTTACCCACTTCTTCCTTTTCAGGTTGCAGTGGTCACTGGAGCCCATATTAAGCAGTCACGGTGCGAAAGGCAAGGGGACACCCTGTAAAGGTCTCCAAGGACCTGTACCTACTCACACCTAGGGACAATTTAGTTACCAACTAGCCTAACATGCATGTTTTTAGTCTGTGAGAGGAAATAAGAGTACCCAGGAAAAAAACACACTTGCACAGAGAGAACATGCCAACTCCACCGACTGAGATTTTATCCGGCAATCTTCTTTTTGACAGGCAACAGCTCTACCAATTGTGCCATTGTGCTGCTGCATAAAAAAAAAAAAAAAATAATAATAATAATAATAATGATAATTTGAAATAAAAAATAAGTTTCAACCCAGCACTTCATCACAATCCAACAAAAAAGGAGGATCACACAATGCTATGGTTGTTTATCTGGCTGCTCTTGGCATTCTTGAAGCTTTTATTCAGTGCCATTGCTACTGTTCATATTTGCTGTGGTTAAAGATGCATCGTGAGGAGCGTTGATCTTGTTTTCCACTTGTGCGACTCTGCTGAGACAGCTTCCAAACTCCCACAGCTTAACACTCCAAATACATTACACACACATTCTCAAACCGGCCTTGCATATTATTTGCAAGAAAAGTAACACGCATGTCTACATAAAAGAAGAACATATGCACATGCAAACCATAAATGATCCATTTAGCATTTACCTTTGCTGAATCTGTGGCTTTGAAAATGCATTTTCTTGTGGTAATGGCATGATTTAGGACACATCTGAAGACTTGGTAACACGATTATCGAAAGGAAAGTTTCAACCTAACAAACATTACTATGGTGCAAAAGTGTTTTTTGCCAGTCAATTGTTGTTGTTTTTTGCTGTTGTTTTGTTTTTTCATTGATTTGATCCTTTTTTTATATCCAGAAAAGAATAATATTTAAAAAAAAATCTTAAAAAATAAAATTTCATTAATGGAAACTAATCATTGTCTTGTTAAGGATTGTATTGGCCATGTGATTAACATTCTGTAAATATGGAGCAATTTACCTTAATTCTTATATTTTATTTTCAAAAACAAGATAGATAGGTAGGTAGGTAGGTAGGTGGGTGGGTGGGTGGGCGGGTACGTAGGTAGGTAGGTAGGTAGGTAGGTAGATAGATAG
>NC_056500.1:6649753-6656562 GCF_014905685.2 Nematolebias whitei
ATAGATAGATAGATAGATAGATAGATAGATAGATAGATAGATAGATAGATAGATAGATAGATAGATAGATAGATAGATAGATAGATAGATAGATAGATAGATAAATCAACACAGTGATGCAGTTGGTTTAGCTGCCACCTCTCAGCGATAGTTCGCAGGATCAAATCCCAGCCATGGGCCCTTCTGATGGAGCTTTCATGTTCTCTCTGTGCATGCGCAGCTTTTCTCCAGGTACTCCGGTTTCATTCCACATATTAAAAACATACATGTTATGCTGATTGGTTACTCAATTGCGCTCGCTTAGGATGGGAGACTGTGACAAAGTGAAAACTCAAAATCAATTTGGTGGCTCCTTAGATAAATATTGTTATTAACTGATTGTATGTATATGAATGTTTCTGTTCAGTGCCCTGAATTCACTTCTTTTATGAATTGACACTTCATAAATAAAATTAATTGAATTAAATTCTCCCTGGGTGTGTGTGAAAGAGTGAATGATTGTTTGTCTCATTTGTCTCAGTGTGTTCCTGTAATGGACTTGTGACCTGTCAAGGTGTCTCCCACTTCTCACACAGTGACTGTTCAGTGACCCCCACGACCCAAAAAGGAAGAAGCGGGTAAAGATAGTGGATGGACAATTACTTCCCTCTTCATGAACTTATATATATCTTGCAATTTCATGAAATACAAACCCCTCCATGCTATAATGTTCAAAGGCAAGTACATCTTTGTGAAAATAAGCACTATTTGAAATTGTTTTATAAATTATAATATTATCAATAATAAAAATGTGTTGTCATCACTGTATGTTCCCATACAATGGCAAAATTAGTTATCTGCATTTATCCCATCACACCTGGGATACACTCAGGTGGAGCAGTGGGCAGGTACTGGAGGTGCCTGGGGAGCAATTGGAGATAAGGTGTTCTGCACAAAGACACCACAAGCTGTGTAATGACTGGGGATTGAACCTGGTGCTTTCAGGTTCTGGGTTGGCTGCCCTGCCTCTACCCCATCTTGGCCCCACTTTTTTTTTAACCAATATTGTAAAGAAGTGACAAATTTCCTTGTGAACCATCTGCCAATATCTTCTTTGGTGTGACATGGTTGTGTGGTAGTTTGGAATTAGCTAAATAAATGCTGGTACCATAGAAACAATGTTTACTGAAAGTGATTTGAAGTGAGTTTTCTTTTCACATGAACTGGTAGGGAATTTTTGGTAAAATAGTATAGATTTGTTTAAACTACTATAGTTGACAATGTTAATTCTGCCCATGAATCATATGTTTGGGTTAGCAGAGAGAGCTGGATGAGGAGCTGGGTGAGGCTGCAAGCATGCAGCTAGCTCCATGGATGCCTCTGAGTCTGTGAGCTCAGCTGAACTGATAAGAGTATAAAAACAAGCTTCACACACTGCTCGTGGCAGAATCTCATGACTGGTCTTCATGTGTGTACTTCCTGTATGACTGTGTAACCTGTCCTGAAAATATGATATTGCAAGTAAATACTGGTTAAAAAATAGTATCCTGTCATTGAGTGTGGCTCCTTTTCAGTAAGTAAGATAAAGTACAAATATTTTTCTCCAACATGAACCCAAACTTACTCAAGTCGTGATTACCGGGTAACACATATTTTAACAACAGATTGGACTGTGGCTGTTTGAAATCTACTGTGAGGGATTAGTGATCAGTAGACAAACAGGCTCAAATTATTATTTTTTTTCCCTATCCCCTACATAAGCTATCAGCAATATATGGTAAAGTAAAAGAAAGTCACATTTTTGGAAGCCCAATCTATCCTAGAAAACAACAAGGATTGAATTGCAAACCCATTAACAGAAGACATAAATTGTTTCTTATGACATGACACATCTCATCAGCAAGCAAACAGACAGGTCTGACTGACATATGTGAAACGAGCACCACTACTTTACAAGCTACAGCCAATGATGAAGACATCTGCACTTCTTTTGGTACAGACATAATTTAACATGCAAGGAAACACCAATAGGAGTCATTTCTCAAATATAATTAATCAAAAGCAACCTATAAATTTTGGTAAAATGGGTTTATTTTACAAACGAAGCAATTGAACAAATGCATATCATACAGGGAAGCAAGGTAATTGGTGACAGGATGTTTATTTATATGTACCCTTAATTTGACTTTCACCATTATTTAGAGTGGCATCCAAAAAAAACAGCATGTTTAACCCATCTGCTCAAATTCTTTCTCAAATGAAGCACAGTTTTGCATGAATCTGAGCTGCTACTGATTTGTGATGTGATTGCAGCACTACCTTGGGAACAGGGTATTTATCCAACTCTGTTTGATGAGCTTTGCCAAGTATCCAAACACAAGCACACACCGTCACACATATATTTGGTCTCAGCTGAGAAATATCATTGTTGGTGACAACTACAGTGACGTAGCAGACTGCTAGCAGGTGCATGGAGCTCTGTGCCCACCATCTGAAATGGCCACATAGGAATATCTGTCAGGCCTGGCTACTGGTGTTACTGTCTAGGCCCAGTATTGTCTCTGTGTTTGGGAACCTACCAGAAGAAAGGTGTGTGCATGTGTGTAAATGTGTAGCCATGGTGGCAGATACACAATAAAAGAGAAACTGCAAGGACAAACTTAGAGCTTCTGTTGTACAAATGTATGTTGCAAATTGGAGACAGACTGAAGGAATTTAAATTTCAAGAAAAATAAAAAAAAACATAAATAAGCAAATGTAATCCTTCTATATTTTAATTCTGTCTAAAGAATAATTTACCTGGGGTATTTAAGTTAGCATGTTCTCCTTGTGTTTGCATGGGCTACTTAATTCTTCTTCTTCTTCTTCTTTCGGCTTCTCCCTCTTCAGGGGTAGTGACAGCAAGTCATCCTCCTCCATCTCACTCTGTCCTCTGCATCCTCTGTCCTCACTCCAACTAGCTCCATGTCCTTTCTAACTGCAATTCCTCTTTGGCCTTCCTCTTTGGCGTTTCCTGGCAGCTGCATTTCTAACATCCTTCTACCAATATACCCACTGACCCTCCTCTGGACATGTCCAAACCATCTCAGGCTGGCCTCTTTTTCTCCCAGTTGTTCAACATGTGCTGTACTTCTGATGATTTCATTCCTAAACCTATCCATTCTTGTCAGTCCTAAGAACATCTTCATTTCCACCACTTCCTGTTCTTTCTCCTGTTGTTTTGTCAATGCCACTGTCTCCAGACCATACAACATAGGTGGTCTTGCAACTGTCTTGTAAACTTTTCCCTTGACCTTTGCTGACACCAATTTGCTGAAAATCACTCCTGAATCTTTTCTCCATCCACTCCATCACGCCTGGACTCTTTTTTTTTTTTTTTTTTACCTCTTTACCACACTCCTCATTTTCCTGGACAGTGGACCCCAAATACTTGAAGTCCTGCACCTTTGTGACCTCTGCTCAATTTAGCCTCACTGTTCCACTGACCTCACTCTCATTCACAAACATGTACTCATTCCTCTTCTTTCAAGTGCATACCTCCACCTCTCCAAGTCCTCTTCCACCCATGTCCTGTTTTCACCACAGATCACAATGGCATCTGCAAACATCATAGTCCACGGGGATTCCTACCTGATCTCATTTGTTAGTCAGTCCATCACCAGAGCAAACAAGAAGGGGATCAGAGCTGGTCCTTGATGCAATCTCACCTCCGTCTTGAAACTAACTGTCACTCTCACAGCACATCTCACCACAGTCCTGCTGTCCTCATATATGTCCTGTACCAGTCTAACATACTTCTCTGACACACCATATTTTCTCATGCAATACCACACCTCCTTCCTTGGCACCCTGTCATATACTTTTTCTAAATCCACAAAGACACAATGGAATTTTTTTTCTGGCCTTCTCTGTTTCTTTCACTAACATGTCCATTCAGGTCTGCTCCAATCACCAGTCTCTCCTCCTTGGACATACTCTCTGTCACTTCATCCAGATCCTTCAACAATTTATCTTTCTCCTTCACATCACATCCAACCTGTGGAGCATAACCACATTTAGCATCAGACCTTCTACTTCTACCTTCAGACACATCACCCTATCTGACACTCATTTTCACCTCAAATACATAATTTGCTAACACCTCCTTAAGGATCACCAATACTCAATTTATCTTTCTATTCACACCATGGCAACACAGTTTAAACACTGTTCCAATGCTGCAAGCCTTACTACCCTTCCACTTGGTCTCTTGGGCACATACAATGTCTACTTTTCTTGTCTGCATCATGTCAGCCAGCTCTCTACCTTTGCATGTCATTGTACCCACATTTAGAGTTACAAACTTCAGTTCTACATTCTTGACTTTCCTCTTCTCCCTGTGTCTCCTGACATGTTTCCCTCCTCGTGGTCTTCGACTAACAGTAGCACAATTTCCTCCGGCACCCTGTTTGTCAACAGCAGCGGTGGCGGTCATTGTTAATCAGGGCCTCAACCAATCCAGTATGGTTACACTTTGATGAACTTGCATTAGTTTTGGCAAGTGTTTTATGTTGGATGCCCTTCCTGACACAACCCTCACCATTTACCCGGGCTTGAGACGTGCACAGGAGATACACTAGCTTGGGCTCTCTATTGGCAGGTTTGCATGGGTTTATTAATGTGCAACTAAATAATTAAATAACAGGACAGTCATAAATGCTTTATTTATTTTCAGTGATTTTTTTTCCTTAAATATATTCACACAAGCTCAAAAGCACATACTTTACACACACCATATATATATATATATATATATATATATATATATATATATAATTATTATTATTTTTTCTGTGAGTGGGGGGTTAAAATAAGATAAAAAATAACATTTTGGGTTTCAGAACTGTTTTCTTGTCTGAGCATTTTGTTATTTCTGAAAGTTAATCTTATGGTTATGCAAGTTCTGATAAAGGTACTCTGTGGTACACAAATTCTGTCAACAAGTTAACATTATTCTCGAAAGTTCAGTTTAGAGTGAGCTCTCAGTTGTGAAGACAGGTGGTACATTATGTTAAAATTGTCTCACTGAATCAGACTTATTGATCACCGAGTGTCAACACATCGATATTTTGAGCACTGTGCTGTAGCAGAATGAATACTTTTTCATTATATCGTTGATGTTTCATCATTACTGCACTTTTGATTGTGAAAACTATCAAATGTTCATCTACAAAGCAATCATGTTTTGATGATTTATCAGTTCCCAGTTATTAATAGTTTAGAAAACAAATATTTTTACTTTCGTATTGTACATGGCATTTGTTACACTACAAGATGTTACAACTGTTAAAAAAGGTGTCCCAATTGAGTTTGTTGATCCCTACAAATATTTGGGTATCTTGGTCGATTCGCATCTCTCTTTTAAGCTCCATGTGGAAAACTTGGTAAAGAAACTGAAAGTTAAACTAGGTTTCTTTTTCAGAAACAGATCCTGTCTAACTCAGAATGCTAAGAAACGCCTTGTATCTGTGACCTTCCTTTCCTCAATTGATTACAATGACATTATTTACATGAATGCTCCTACAAGAACCCTGCAGATGTTGAATGCTGCCTATCATGGTGCACTAAGATTCATAACTGGCTGTGATTATCGTACCCACCACTGGACCCTGTATTCACTGGTTAACTGGGCATCATTAACTTCACGCAGACTCTCTCACTGGTACATTTTCATCTTTAAATCACTTCTTGGTCTGCTGCCTTCATACATCTCCTCCTACATGTCTCTGCGTGAGTGCAGCTACAGCGTGCGCTCTCAGGACATTATTACCTGCAGTGTTCCCTCAGTGAGAACTGAACTAGGCAAAAGGGCCTTCTCCTACTCCGCTCCTGTTTCCTGGAATATCTTACAAAAAGATTTGAATCTCTCAACCTTGACCTCTCTAAGTGGCTTTAAGAATCTGTTGGACTCTTGGCAGGGGCCAATGCAGACATGTTCCTGTTTTTAGTTTTCTACATTTGTCTTAGAATCTAGCTGTTTTTTGTTACTTTTTTTTTTTGCCATCCTATTTGTAAAAAAGAAGAAAAAAAAGGTTGACTTCTATTAACTGTTTATTGTTGTCACTGCTGTCCATTTTTGTCATCATTCTTTGATGAAATCGGGTCTCTCTTGTAAATGAGTCCTCGTGGCTCAATGGAATTTACCTGTCTAAATAAATGTTGAATGAATACTGTGTAATGTTAGTTTTGCCCATTGTGATGTTTGTGCCACATCTTTTATGCCAATAGATCTATTTGCTTCTACAGAATCACACATTTACAAAGTATAAATATTTATCCACATTAATTTTACATTATCTTTCTGTTGTAAATGATAGTAAACATCACTGAATGTAAATAATGGGTTTTGAGGGAAAGTGTTTGTGTGTGTGTGTGTATATATATATATATATATATATATATATATATATATATATACATCCATCCATCCATTTTCTTTACCCGCTTATTCCATTTTGGGTCACGGGGGTCGCTGGTGCCCATGTCCAGCAATCACTGTGCGAGGGGCGGGGGACATCCTGGACGGGTCGCAAGTCCATCACAGGGCCACATAGATACAAACGAGACAAACAACCATTCACTTTCTCACTCACACCTAGGGACAATTTAGAGTTACCAATCAGCCTAACATGCATGTTTTTGGTCTGTGGGAGGAAACCGGAGTACCCGGACAAAACCCACGCATGCACGGAGAGAACATGCAAACTCCACCCAGAAAGGCCCCTGGACCGGGCTTTGAACCAAGGACCTGCTCGTTGAGAGGCAGCAGCTCTATCAGTTGCGCCACCGTG
>NC_056500.1:6656662-6659747 GCF_014905685.2 Nematolebias whitei
GTGTGTGTGTGTGTGTGTGTGTGTGTGTGTGTGTGTATGTTTATGGCAAAGTCAAAAGCTGGAAATCATTTAGAAAACACAACCAAACATTCATAGAATAAAAGGGGAATGAGGTAAAGAAGTGGTGTGTAAAAATGGGGTTTGTACTTAATCTTTAGCAGAAAGATTATTATTATTATTATTATTATTATTTATTTTTTATTTTTCCCCAAATGTTTTCCTAGTAACATTTTTGTTGAAGTGGGAGGAGAGGGTCTCTTGAATTTCTAAACAGCATCATAGCATGTCCATATATTACATTAAATGTGTAAACAAAGACTCTTAAAAGTGAACAAGGCAACATTTGTAATTAAAAGGTAAATACAAATTATATAAGTTTGGGAAATTGACAAATTATGTAAAATATGTATGCTGCAACAACATATTTGTGAGTTAGGAAACTGCTGAATAGCAGTAACACAAACTGAAACAAACAGCCAGAAACTGAAACTGAAACTTTTGGTGCAGGCTTTCAAATCTCTCTCAAACAAATCTCTCTTTCTGAGAGAAAGCAGAACAATTTAGACTCGCATCGTATCTCACACTTTGTGGGAGTCCCAGTGTCCCAGTTTCCGAACCAGCAGGCATCAAGCTGCTGTAGGATTCAGAGCTGTAGCTCAGAAGGAACAGGGGGTCAACAGTTTTGGCAGGTTGATCCCCAGCTCTTGCTGAACACAAGTGTCCTTGAACAAAATACTGAGTAGTAAATTGCTCCACTGCACAGTTATTTGGATGTAAATTGTGGGTTTTATTGTGGAAGCAGCATTCATTTACCAGTGTTTAGTTGTGTTTATTGAAATTATATGTATTATATTATTATTATTATTTCAGTATATAAAGTAACTCAGGTTTTATTTGTATAAGTTTTTCTCCTCTTTAAGGACCCATTAGTCATACCTTAAATAACCTATTGAGGTATGTCTTTAAAATATTCAATATGAACCTTGTCCAATATCCTAGCAATATACTAGTGTTTTATTTTTGGGTGGATTATTTTAATCCCTATGACTTGTGACTTCAAATTAAGTGCTATATTACAGGAAGGGCTATAAGCAAATGTACAACATACTGTATCAGAATGAAGACTTTTTAAATGTTGGTCTGACAAATCACATTATAACTGAGAATAAACAATGCAGATGTATCTATCATTGCATACAGATCAATGTCTTTTGTAACATTAGATATCCTCTCACACTCCTCACTTTCAGTCTGTCCACCAGAATCAGCATGGGATTCATACCGTCTTAACAGCACCCAGTCTAAATGAGGTGAACAGAGTGGCTACTATGCCAAATGGACATATAAAAAGGGGACATTAATGGACTGAGGTGTAGCATAAATCTACAAGCTGTGGCTTTTATTCCATTGCGTTTGTTAGCGGGTCTGTGTGGGAGGAAAAGGCGAATGCGCCCTAGGTGAGGTGTATCTCAGGCATCTAATTATATTGACTCTAAGTACCATTGACATAAAACTTCCCAGATGCAATATGATTATTTCTCTTTTTTATATGAGAAGTACAGCAAGATGCTATTTGCTGTGTGCTTCCAATTTAATTTGCCATGACATTTCTGTTTTATTACTGTATATGGTGAAGCCAGACACCCTAAGCCAAATGTTTTACTAGAAAATACATTTTAATGTAAAAGCTGCTGATCAATAAGGAAATTGTTAATTTGCTATACTCAGTAGAAACAGATAATCTGCTTGAAAACATTTAAAGTTTTAATGTGAACTACCATGAAAGGTCAAATAAGTTTAAATCCACATGACAAATAATTAAATCAATTTTGTTGCATTGAATAGAATATTCAGCCTCTCAGAAGAAAGACCAACCATTGTCCATCCATCCATCCATCCATCCATCCATCCATCCATCCATCCATCCATCCATCCATCCATCCATCCATCCATCCATCCATCCATCCATCCATCCATCTACCATCTTTACCCGCTTCTTTCTTTACAGGTTGTGGGAGTCACTGGTGCCCATACCCAGCAGTCACTGTGTGAGAGGTGGGGGACACCCTGGACAGGTCAAAAGTCCATCACACCAGTCATTGTCCAGTAGACTTTTTTCCTGATAGAAAATTGCATATTCAAAATAAGCGGTTCTTGCCATAGTCCAAAACCAAGTACAGGTAAATATGCATTCCAAATTGACCCAGTCTGACCGTGTGTATGCGTAAGGTGAGTGGAGTGGGTGTGCTTTTTAAAAAATAAATAAATAAATAAAAAAATATTTTATTTTGCTGGCTTTGGGATGGGGGTTTACCCCACCTTACTTCTTATCACTTCTGGGAGAAGGAGCCAACTTCCTGCAGTGGTACTCAGAATAAAGCAAGCACGGAAATTAACAAATGTTTGGTTGAAAGATGTTGCTAAAAGCTCAGACTCCAAGTACCTCAGTATTTTATTAGTTTAAGTTTATAATTAAATGATCAGGCTTTGTAGTTTTATGGTAATGTAGTATCCATCCATCCATGCTAGTCTTCTCTGTATCGTCCCATTGTTCGTATGTGTGATACCGAAGTAACACGTAATGTAGTACTATCAAAGTTTAAACTTACATTTTTTATTTAAATTTTTTTATATATATATATTTAACAAAATACAATGAATTTATGAATTTATTTAATCTACTGGTTAAAAACAAAACAAAGATGTTAACTATTCTGGCATAACAATGATACCAAACACGGCCACACAAATACTTATAATTAACTTAAAAATCATACATCATTTTAAATAGGTCATTGGTTTATCAATAGACATACATATTACTTTGATTAAAATTTTTTAATAAGGATTTTTTTTTAATGGTCATTTATAAAAAAAATGAAAAAAGTAAAATTGTGAATACATTTTATTTAAATGTCTAGCTTTGCACTCTGTGATGGACTTGCAACCTGTCCATGGTGTAACCCACCCTCCCCCCACCACAGTGACTGAGGGACATGGGCACCAGTGGCATTCGTTAACCAAAAAGAAAGAAGTGGGTGAATGCCAGATTGCCACACCCACCTCCACCTACAAGAACAGGTAT
>NC_056500.1:6659847-6661183 GCF_014905685.2 Nematolebias whitei
TATGGCCATTATTATGGCCAATGAATCCAACAAGCTCAAAATAAAGAAGAGCAAGTTTCCATAGCTGCTTTCATTTGATACAATTATTTTACACTAATACAGAGTACTTGTTTTATAAAATGGTATTGCCGCTTTGACATAGCTTCAAGGTGGAGGTGGGAGTGTATCAATGATTGACTCTGAGCCCCTTCTTGTTTGCTCTGGTGATGGACCGGCTAACAGATGAGGTCAGGCAAGAATCCCCATGGACGATGATGTTTGCAGATGACATTGTGATCTATGATGAGAACAGGGAACAGGTGGAAGAGAAATTGGAGAGGTGGAGGTATCCATTTGAAAGAAGAGGAATGAAAGTCAGCCGTAGTAAGACAGAGTACATGTGTGTGAATGAGAGGGAGGCTGGTAGAACAGTGGGACAACAAGGAGCAGAGGTCACAAATGTGCAGGACTTCAAGTACTTCAGGTCAAGTGTCCAGGAAAATGGGGAGTGTGGTAAAGAGATGAAGAAGAGAGTCCAGACAGGATGGAGTGGATGGAGAAAAGTTCCAAGAGTGCTTTGTGACAAAACAGAGTCAGCAAAGGTCAAAGGTAATGTTTACAAGACAGTTGTGAGACCAGCTATGTTTTATGGTCTGGAGACAGAGACGTGAACTGAAACACAGGAGACAAATCTGGAAGTAGCAGAAATGAAGATGTTGAGGTTCTCCTTAGGAGTGACAAGAATGGATACAAATAAGAATGAGATCATCAGAGGTACAGCACAGGTTGAGCAACTGGGAGACAAAGTTACAAGCCAGACTGAGATGGTTTGGACATGTCCAGAGGAGGGACAGTGGTTATTGTGATGGAAGGAAGTTAGAAATGCAAAAGCCAGGAATAAAAAAAAAAGACAAAGAGGAGATATATGGATGCAGTTAGAGAGAACATGGAGGTAGTTGGAGTGAGGACAGAGGATGCAGAGGACAGAGCGAGATAAAGGAGGATGATTCGCTTTGGAGACCTCTGAAGAGAGAAAATCTGAAAGAAGAAGATTGCCACTATGACTTGAGAAACTGTGACTTTACAGTTAGTTTTGGATCATCACATCGTATCTTACCACCAATGTTTATTTCTGTATGAAATCCTAATGAGTTTCAAAATAAAAGTGACCAAATATGACTCACTGACAGTTAAAACATTTAAAAGGCTTGTTTGAGATGTATTTATTTATTTATTGAAACATTGACCTTCTTGCTGAGATGCATCTATGCCAACTGAACCACTATGCTGCTCCAATTCATGGCAAATATAAACTAAATAAATATTTGTGTGACATCCATCTTAAACATTTCAAGTA
>NC_056500.1:6661283-6664788 GCF_014905685.2 Nematolebias whitei
ACCTGTACAGACAGTTCTTCATATAAAGAATAAAGCATCAGAGCCACAGGTTGCAGACCCCTGCTCATTAGGAAGAAACATTTAGCAGAACTAGGGTCAGGACAAGTGACCATCTGCTAAAACTGTCTGGGTTTGAAAAGAACAGATACACAATGGCAGGTCAAAAATCACATGTAAAGACAGAAATAGTATCGAATGAAAACTATTATTTTTTTAACAATTCATTTAAGGAAATGATGTCAGTTTGTTCTCTAGTAGTCTAACTTTAAGACAAGCATGAGAAGCCAACCCTAACTATAGGATTTATCAAAAAGGACAGTCTTAAAACTGGACAATGTGTCAGCCTCACGGACAGAAACTGGAAGTTGGTTCCACAAGAGAGGAGCCTGATAACTGAAAGATCTTCATTCCATTCTGCTTTTGGAAACTCTAGGGACTGCGAGTAAACCTGCAGTCTGAGAGCGAAGTGCTCTGTTAGGAAAATATGGAACAATAAGATCTCAAATATAAGATGGAGCTAGGTTGTTGAGAGCTTTGTAGGTTAGAAGTAAGAATATTCATTGTCATAAAAAGAAACTGAACACATAAGTACTGTGCATGTTTACATAGTTGACATTTTTGCTTTGATACCTGAACATATTATATCGCAAAAAATAAAATAAAATAAAATAATAACTAATATTTAATTTCAGTATATTTCTTTCCAAACCATTTGGTAAAAAAAAAATAATAATATTTAGGTGGATGTTTCAGCACACATAACTGCAGAGTAAGATCAACAGCTCTGCAACACTTTATCAACTAAACACTGTGCACATTTAAGCACAGCTGTTTGAATTTTCACATCTAACTTGTATATCCTTAAACACAGAAAAATGAAGCAAGACAATTGAAATAAATAAATATATAAATAATGACTTAACATTTTTTTTCAAAATTATTGATATAACCATAATGTACTTCAACTATAGCTAATTACAGTCAAATGGGTGAAGACAGAAACATCTATGTCCTTTCAACCCTACAAAACGATTGCTGATGTTGAAATACACTAAAATCTAGAGACAAACTCACAGTATGTGTATTAATTACCTTGCTGTACATATTTAGGACAAAAATAATAAATGAAAAAAAAAGTATAAATCAAACTCACACCTAGTCATTATCCGTTGTCCTAGAGGTATACAGATATAATTAGAAATGGGACAATGGCCTTATCAAGTCCAGGGAAGTTGTAACAGTTTGATTTGTAATCAAGCCCAACTGCAGGTTTGTACATACTCCCAAGGATATACCTTAATACTGAAGCAATTTGAAATGATTTACCTCCATGGAAAGGAAGCATTGTGCAGTTGCTTTTATTGACTGGACAAAAATTGCTTATAGCACAAGAATAAATGTACCTTAGATAAACTCCATTTAAGAAGAATGTACAGGAGGCACACACTCCCATCTTCCCATATATTGTTATCATTGCTCCTCATTATCTTCAGTGCTTGATATTACTGATAATAATTCAGGCAAGGAAATTCATATTTCTGTGTAGCAATAATTGGAAAGCTGGTACACACTGTAGCAGTCTACTCTTAATGCTGTGCCTTTCATCTGTTTCTGTCTCAGATATTAATCGTAAGTAATCTCAACACGAGCATCCCTGTGGGTTTTTTTTTCGTCCTGCTGAGTTTGAAACACTTTTCAGACAAACCTGCAGGTTTTGCTTGTCTCCCAGCAATGACTTGTGCCATACAGACAGGAGGGAGTGACCTTTCAATCCATGGCTCTGTGTGTGATATGACTCTGGCTTCCAGCAAGAAACCTGCTTCTTGTTTGAAAGGTAATATCCATGGTAGAACACATTCAGGCACAGGGTATTCTTTTATGTGGAAACTACCAGAATCAGAGCACACAGAACTGTATTGTTAAAGGCCCCTATTGGGATAGCAAAGGCATTTCATTCTATTTTATAATTTTCTCTTTCAGTTTAAGTAAAAGAAAGGTAAACTAGCTTAATATAAGCATTAAAATAAATTGACATAAAACTAAAGATGTCAAAGTATTTTGGCCTCAGGTAGTTGGTGTGGAAGTTCAGTTCTCCCAGCTTCCTGCAGTCACAAGTTGACACCAACAAGTCATCCCTGTATACCAGTGTCTTCGAATGTTGTCAGACCAATAAATGGCCATTATTAGTTATTATCATCCACATATGTTGCGTTCAGACTTTCCCTCTTACCTCCTAGTAGGTTTAAAGGTACGTTCTTATTGTTGACAATATGCAGCTTTGCTCACATCTAAAATTGGAAGTTTTTATTGCTAGCTTTATTTAACACTTTTCTTAAACCTAACCTTACACCTGTCCCAAAGCACTGGCCCTAAACTTAACCCCCTGATCCTTGAGCCTTAACCTAACCCTGACCCTATTATCACCTATAATAATGTACTTTTAAACCTACTAGGGGGTGCAGGAGGGACAGTCTGAGTGCAACCTATGGATACAATAACTAGTAACAGCCAATCAATGGCTGATAAAATTCTAAGCAGGTGTGTGGACCATCTCCTTGATGAGTTGCAGGCATACAGAAAGCTGCAGAAGACCTCCAGTTGCCATTGGAGCATTACATGCCTAAAAACATTTTTTTTTTATTTTTTTTTTTATGGTCACTTTGCATTATCTGATAATAGAATAACTTACCATGTGCTCTTATGTGTTTTCAGCATTCACGTATAGTGCCTTTCTGTTCCTGGACTCCCGCTGTATGACCTCAAGCCCCCTTGTGACTTCCTCAGCTGTCTACTCACCTTCCAACCACCTCACCTGGGACTCTCCTCGGACATCTTTCTTGGCTCACTGGAACCATTGAATCATCTGCTCCTTCGACAATCCACAAAGCCTCCTGTAAGAAAGACAAACATCATTACTCACCTTACCTCAAGTTCCTCATACTGAACTTTTTCTTTGATCCACAGGGTCCAGCCCCTCCCTGTGCACATTGCTGAATTTATTCACTGTAAATAAACACTTAACTGTTATTTGGTCTTGAAGTCTGTTCTATTCAGTCCATATTCTCTGGGTATTCCGTTAAACATTGCAGTTGGTAAGAAACTGCTTTCGGGTTGATGGTTAGATACAGAACAGCTGGTAATGCAGTCCCTTTGGTTTTAGTCTTCTTACTTAGTAAAGATTGTCTTAAAAACAAATGATCCATTGTGACCAAATATGTAATGAAGGAAGCCAAGCATTTTAAAAATAATTTTAAAGAACCCACTGTCCCTACAATATAGTGACAGTCCTGAACAATAATAACAACATAATCCTGAAATATTAAGATCTAAAGAACAGTCCTCAAACACTGGCTGCATCCTTATTTTTCCACACAGATGACAATGGAGTATCAGACAAACAAAATGCATCAGTGCAGTTGATATATATAAAAAAAAAAACAGAAACAATCTGATAATCTGATGAGGTCAGAATTGAAGAGAAAAATAATATATATATATATATATA
>NC_056500.1:6664888-6668254 GCF_014905685.2 Nematolebias whitei
TGTATTGGTATATTTACTATATTGACATTTTAAATGTCCCACACAGCAAAAACAAATAATAGTCGATGTCACGGTTCTTGTACCAAATCATGATTCATTGTAGCCTTGTGACTCACCATGAAAGACGCAACATGCAGTTCATCTTACAGATGAACTAAACACAAACTGAGAACTGTACACTAGATAACTGAACACATGAATCCCATGACCCATATACGGGTTAAAGAGCCACAATGGTTTATCTGTTAGAAATAACACTACTAAATAATATTCAGAAAACACTCAAGACATGTCAGGAAAGTTGTACTTTCTCTTTACATGTAATAATGTGAGTATCTGAGGCAAAATATAGATTCACCAGAGCAATGGATGGTAATAAATTACTCTTGCAGGATTTCATTTCTGCATAAGTCAGGAGGAGTCACCATGGGGAAAACAGATTGCAGATTTTGTGTATGCGTGTGTGTGTGAGTGCGTGTGTGGTGGAGGGTGCGTAGAGGAAATGAGGGAGGTTGGTTGTGGCATTTAGATTAATGCATTTGCACGCTTTACAAAATGCTTTTGAATTTCCAAGTGCAATTTAAGATAGAACAAAAAAAAAGTGCAAGAAACATTACATTCCACACTGGATGCATAGCTTTGGGATTAGACAGTGATTTGCTTCTTCTGACAGAAAGGTGAAATGTCACTGAGCTCATGATCTTGAAGGAGTACAGTGATGAGCTCTTTGACACTCGTTCAGATGTGGCACGCACAGATGTGTCAGCTGTTTATGATTTACGCCATTTCCTCTGCACTGGTGGGGAGCAGTGTTGTGAGGCTCCAGATAGCAGCAATGAGAAATAACATCAACTTTCTGAATAATTTTACATAGATAAATGTAGGTGTAAAAACAAACAAACAACAATAATCTAATGTGTTTTAAGGAAATAAACAGATGCACAGATATATCAGAGTGTGTACCAATAGCTAACCATCAAATCACTGAGCATAGAATAATCATGAAAACAAAGCCAATAACTTGAAAATATTTGCTAGTTTAAATCAGTGATTTATATATATATATATATATATATATATATATATATATATATATATATATATACATATATATAATCCACATCAACTGCAATCTTTGAGTTGTATGTATTGAAATTCAGCTAATGTACCTTTACTGTTTGCAGTAAACAAATCAAATCAGAAGCAAAATATAAAATAAGTCATACTCAATTCAGTTACAAAATCTCAAAAATACAAAAAAAAAAAAAAGCATCACCACTGCACCACTGACCTTGAATTTCCATTCTTTCACAGCCAGTACAACCTATCCACACCGTGTCTCATTTTAATGTCCGGTATGAAATTAAAAGTGTTTTTAATTTGGTCCCTTTTGTAAGTTATAAACTTGCCCTGAAGTGAACCTTAATCCATTTGATGTCCCTTCCAAGACATTCAAAAATGTTAACTAGCCCAGCAGTTGACCTTGTCAGCATAATGTTATTCAGGATTTCATTTACAGTTAAGGCTCTGATTTCCAAAGAGCAAATGGATGCTGCGCACATATCCGAGAACTGAAAATAAGATGATTATGGAGCTTAGAGCAGCCATTGTAGGTAAACCTAATTGACTCTGGCTTAGCCCATGAAGTCTGACACCTCACTATCACAATCCAGGTGGTGCTGGTTCAGATATGGCAACATGCAGAGCTATGGTATTAACTTTAATGTAGAGTTTTGGTAGAAAATGCGCATATAGTAAAATCAGGCAGCTGGACTCAGAGATAAAGGATAATACATTTAATTGTGTGGAATCATGCTTACATTTGCTGGTCAGTTTTATTAGTGAAATACCACTTTTATGAACTTATTATTATTATTTTTATTTAATTATGTCATATTGCAAATAATAACTAAGTGTAATTTAATTGCAAACTTGTTCCACAAGTTATGTATCTTTACATACAAGATAAACAGTACTCCTTGAACCAACTCCTGAAATGTAATGGCATAAGTCAGAGCATGGATGTCACATAACTTTTTACACTTTAATGAGAAAAATATCCCGGTCTTGTTGTTCAAGCACAGTGATGGTTCTAAAGTCCATGTTGATCTGGGTCCTTTAACCAAACATCTGACTGAGACAGCAACCAACCTGGGTGTGAGGCTGGACAATGATTTTAAACTGGATGCTCAGATTAAATCTGTGGTCAAGTCCAGCTTTTATCACCTGAGACAAATGGCCAAGGTGACACCATTCCTGTCACAACATAATTTTGAGATTTTAATCCATGCTTTCATTACAACTCGTCTGGATTATTACAATTCACTTTATGTCGGCCAGTCATTACTGACTCGACTTCAGCTGGTTCAGAACGCTGCTGCTCATCTTTTAACTGGCACCAGAAAACGAGAGCACATCACCCCAGTCTTAAAATTGCTACACTGGCTCCCAGTTGGTTTCTGGATTAATGTTAAGGTTCTTTTGTTTGTATTCAAATGTCTTCATTGTCTCGCCCCACAGTATCTGTCCAACCTTCTCCAGCCGTACATTCCCTCACGCTCTCTTAGGTCAGCTGATCAGCTGCTGTTGGCCGTCCCAAAGTCCAACAGGAGGCTGAGAGGTGACCGAGCGTTCTCAGTCGCTGCCCCTAAACTGTGGAATGAGCGTCCTCTGCACGTCAGACAAGCTGACTCACTTCCTGTTTTTAAATCTGCTCTGAAGACTCCTTTTTTTCTCTTTGGCTTTAACACAGCTTGAAATGTTGGCTTTACTGTTTTATGATATTTGTTTTAGTGTTGTTACTGTTTGCTGTTTTTTTTTTATTTGGTAGTTCATTACTTTCATGATATTTGTTGAGTTCATAGTTTTTATGCTTGTATGTGTTAGTGTACAGCACTTTGGTCGACGGTGTTGTTTTAAAGTGCTTTATAAATAAAGTTGTATTGTATTGAATATTGTGTTGCTTAACTTTTTGCCTTTTTGATGGCTAACTGTCATGAATACATCCTAAAACTCCTGAACATTTTGTTTTTATCTTCATGATTTTTCCAAGAAGTTAAACATTGCTTGCGTGTTAAAGTATTTACAAGTTATTTGGCATGTGTTTTGTAGTATTGTTAAAAAAATAAAGTTCAAGCATCATCCAGGCAAAAAACAAACAAACAAACAAACATACATTTTAGGTCAAAACCATTATAAATTATTTAGCTTGTCTCATTTCTGTTGATTCATAAAACCACGGTTTACAAAACCTCATCGTACCTCCGCTCATTACTCAACACCCATAGTAACTCAGACTCTGCTCTAGAAGCTACTGTACATCTATCTATCTATCTATCTATCTATCTATCTATCTATCTATCTATC
>NC_056500.1:6668264-6673782 GCF_014905685.2 Nematolebias whitei
TCTATCTATCTATCTATCTATCTATCTATCTATCTATCTATCTATCTTATTGTATCCCTTTCAAAATTTAAGTGAGAAAATCACTTCACAATTACTGCACATGCTTTTATAATCTCATTTTGTTCCTACATTCTTACTCATGAATCATTTTCTAATTTTCATCTTCTTCTTCTTTCGTTTTTTCCCTCTTCAGGGGTCTCCACATTGAGTCATCCTCCTCCATCTCTGTCCTCTGCATCCTCTGTTCTCACTCCAACTACCTCCATGTCCTCTCTAACTGCATCCATATATCTCCTCTTTGTCTTTTTTGTCCTGGCAGCTGTATTTCTAACATCCTTCTACCAATATAGTTAATGACAGCTACAGACTAACAGGAACAAAATAATGCAAACTGCAACTGATTTAAGCTTAATGCTGTGATGCTTTACAATTCACTGTGCTTAGTTTGCATTAATGTATGTTGCCGGCCCTATAAGTCACTGCCTGAGGGTAGTCTTTAAATAAATAAATACAATAAATAAATACATAAATAGTAGGTACATGTTGTCTATTCGTGTATTTATAAGTTAAACTTTCAAATGATGCTTTACAGTCACAAAATGAAAAATGAGATACAAGTAATGCATCTTCACTGTTTTGTTTTGCCATTTTTTAGAGAACCCCACATGCACTGCGCATTGAGCCATTATAATGTGTTATTACTCTGCACCCCACCTCTGTACCTTTTCCTTCATATACTATATGATCAATGTAGGATGACAGATTCACAACAACTATTATCGCTCTAAAAACAAACAAACAAAAACGTTTGTAACCTCAATCATCCCGGTAGATAACAACAAAAGTGTTTAAATCAGGTCATCTGGACCAGTTTCTTTAAAGTGAGAAACGTTTTGTCCCCCGTCCGGAGGACTTTAGTCTGTGGCCTGCCAAACAGATCTGTCCCATAGGGACATCACTGTGTTTCAAGCCAACCTCATGTTGGAATCTCAAACATAGGTTTTTAACACGTGCAAAGAGAGCACATCCATCCAAAACAATCAATCATCATCAACAGCAATCAAATGTTTTAGGCCAGGTGGCAAAATTGCTACTCACAGAAACAGCCTGAGGACAACCAAGGCCAAAGTGGTTCAGAAAAAGTGTTGTAAGCCCAATCACCCAGGTATATAACAACAGCATATATAAAATAATAATAATAATAATACAAATCTATAAAGAGCTCTATTGCTCTATCTGGTGATGAAATGTAGGTCAAGCTTTAAATTAAGTCCCATGATAAAACTATTCTTACTTAATGATACATTTCATGAAATGTTTCTAATCAATATATCTCACCCATTAAATAAATTCCTTACAATGTGTGAACTTTTTTTCTGTTTTTTGTCCGCTGTTTACATTTTAAATTTAATTATGAGTTTTAAAATTCTAGAAATGTAGCCAACAGACTTAATTGATCTGTCGTTTTTCATCCAATATTACTTATTATCAGGGCAATGGCCTAAATTAATCCCAGGTCTATGTTTGCAGAGCAGACGTTTGTAGATTAAATGTGGGACTAATAACATTTTATCTGACGCCCCACTGTAGGCCATGCCCTCTGAAAAATTGACATCAGTTTGTCCACTGTGCCCAGTCTGTTACGTTTCTTTATCAATACATCAGCTTCTCACCCTCTTGTTAGTGTGCAATGTAGGAATGAAGATGCACACAGTTGTGAATTATGTATCTTGCCGCAGAGAGAAACATTGCTCCATATTGTAGCTGTAATTCAACAAACAGTAAAACAAACATAAATAATGCTCAAGTTTTTTACAGATTTATTGGTTGCAATGGAAGTCTGCCATTAAGTCAACATGTCTGGGAAAAGGGCTAAGTTTTGTTGATCTTTTTTGTTCATTTTACATACATATCTACCTCCAACTTCTAAACTCCACCTCTGAGAACTATCTATCAAACAACAATGTATTTGCAGACCGTCTTGCATTAACTGCAAAATCTTATCCCCGCCAGTGGCGACTTCTGATATGGGTGATATGCTGCCCAGTGCGGCACAAGCGCCTGCCCCTCGCTAAATAAACAAAAAAACAAAAAACACATTATTTCATAAAACACATTATTTCATAAAACACATTCCATATAGCCTGTCTAGCCTACATATTGTTTCTTATAGCTCACTTGCAGGGCAGGGGCATATTTCGCCAGATGCAGGGCATGTAGCTTACAAACCATTTTTACTACTGAGACCTGATGCACTTTCATTCATTGTGAAAGACGTGGAGGTGGTTGGGGGATTCTCTTGTCTCCCTTGCTGGGAAAGGGATGTGTCTATTTCCTGAGTAAATCACACCATTGATTGCTCACAAACAACAGACATTTAATTCATAATGGGGAGTGGTGGCGAAGAGGTTAGAGAGGTGGGCCTGTGATCCGAAGATCACCGGTTCACGCCCCGGCCCCGACAACATCAAAATCGTGGGTGGGGTAGGTGAAGCACCCACACTTGCCCCCACCCTCACTCTGGGCCCATGAGCAAGGCCCTTAACCCCCATCTGCTCCCTAAACAGGTCTCTCTTGAAAATGAGTTCTCGTGGCTCAATGAGACTAACCTGGATAAATAAAGTGTAAGGGATGGACAATGGTAATCTAGTCTACCTGAGTGCTAATTAATTTCAATTCAATTCCGTTTATTTATATAGTGCCAAATCACAGCAAAGTTGTCTTTGGGCACTTTGCAGAAACATTCACATACAAAGTACATAAAAGCCAATTAGTAAAGTTCTCTATCTAAGGAATCCAGCAGACAATATGAATATTGGCTTTGTTGCGGTCTCCCATCCTGAGCAAGCACAGTGGCAACAGTGGAAAGGAAAAACTCCCTTTTAAAAGGAAGAAACCTCCAGCAGAACCAGGCTCAGGACAAGCGGCCATCTGCTTTGACCACAGAAGGAAGATGGACACAAACAGGTCCAAGCCATTAGGTTTCCATTTTAGGAAAAATAGAAAAGAAGAAGAGAAGAAAACAAAGATACGAATGTTTGCAGCTGTGTCATTTCATGGAGCAAGAAAGGTTTGTTATGAAGGCTATGTCCTGTTGTAAGATAGGCTTACTATGAATTAGTTTGGCTGCTCAGGATGACATATTTAGTTTCCAGCAGAAAATATTAAAGTTTTGAAGATTGAAATTATAAAACTAAACTACTACAAGGAAAAACAATATTAGACAATTACTGAAGACAATGATCTTGTGATGTATCTTGGATCATGTTAAATAGCCATTAACAAGAAGAGTTGTTGGTCTCATATTCTGAATATTTCACAACCAGGATATATGCATATGCACATGTAGACCTATATATGCATGCATGTTGTTGTTGTCTTAGTTGTTACCTGTTTGCTGTCAGTATCAACCATACAACTGCTGAGTAGATTTCATATGATGACAATAATGATGACTTTGCATCAAGAAAGGCAAGAAGTGTCAGTATTTGATGTGGTCGTTGTGCAGTTTAATCTTGTTTTAAGAGTAATAGTGCAGATTCACTCTTTTAAAGAATGGTAAGACTCTACATGATAGTTTTGCAATTTAATTTTTGTTTCTTGAATGTCAAGGTTTCTTTATTGTCATTCATATGTCATGTGGTACATGTGGTGGAACAAAATTGTGTACACGAGGTCCCGGTTAAATCCCAAAAAAACCATAGATTGTAAAATTAAAAGCAGTAATAAGATCGGACACAAACTAAGAAATATGCTAAATTAAGAATATGCTAAACACCAAAAACAATACACTGAACAACAGCAGCACAAAACAATGCAGTGCAATACTGTAAACCATCTAATTCAGAAAAGGATCGGACCTTCCTTGACAGTTGTGCAGATAAATTTGTGTATTGATCAAACAGCAATCGTTGTACACAGTGTTCTATTGGTGCAATTTGAAAATGCCTTATTTTAATTGCATTTATTTTCTACAGTCTTTTTATTTATCTATATTGTGGACTTTTAAATTAATGGCATACAATAGTTATGTGTCTTAATCTGTGTGTTTATAGTATTATACTAGTTTCTTCAATTTCACGTTTTTGAATAACATATTCAAATGGGTGTATGTGATGGTCCATGACAATCTAAATGATATGGCAGAGTGGAATGTGTCTGCACACCCAGAGGTGCAGGGGTGGGGGAATGGAGTGACGCAGGCTTCGGGGGTGCCAGAGGGCTTGTTCACCCCATGCATCAAACTGGCTAGGACCACCCCTGATCCCCACATACACATAGCAGGACCTATTGGTACATCAGTCGTAGAACACTTCATTCACAGCAATTGTCACTTTGTGCCCAGAAACTGCCTTTTATACCCAGTGGCTGATGTTTTGTACTAGACAAGTAAGCAACAGTTACTGCTGTTCACCCATGTACCATACACATTTATCTGTTCATGCATACAACCATGCACCTCTCCTTGTGACCCTATGTTCACATATGCAGCATGCAAAATGGTCAAATCTATAAAAGCCCTACACATGATCAATATGTGCATTAGCTCATAGTCAGAAATATACAATTTCAATAGCACAGTGAATTACCAGTTATTTTCTCAAATGTACACAAGTACAGTGCATGGATCCATCTACACTGGAGTGCATGTAAGTGCTCTGGTATGAAGCACAAACTGCACATGTGCCAGGCACAGACACTTAAAAGTGCAGGTGTAATACATTATATGCTGTTTATCTGCAGATACAACCACATCCTAGCATGCTCTTACAATACTCACTATATATATATATATATATATATATATATATATATATATATATATATGAACTTACAATCTCTTAAATCTCTCTCTATATAAGAACTTAGTGCATTTTATAACTACAGTTTTTCAAAAACAAACTAACTAAAACATGTAGATACAACCTCAAAAGCAGAGGGATATCCATCCATCCATTTTCTTTACCCACTTCTTCCTTTCCGGGTCACGGGGGTCACTGGTGACCATATACAACAGTTGCTGTGCGAGAGGCGGGGTACACCCTGGACAGGTCACAAGTCCATCACAGGGACACATGGAGACAAATGAGACAATCATTCACACTCTCGCTCACACCTAGGGACATTTTAGATTTAAAAATTAGCCTAACGTATGTTTTTGGTCTGCGGGAGGAAACCAGAGTACCCGGAGGAAACCCTTGCATGCACAGTGAGAACATGCAAACTTCACCCAGAAAGGTCCCCGGACGGGATCTGAACTGGCAACCTGTTTGATGAGTACCAACTGCACCACCTTGTCACCTGCAGGGGGATATTTACACCACCACAACAACAACCACAACTACTCCTACTCCTACTCCTCCTCCTCCTACTACTACTACTACTACTACTACTACTACTACTACTACTACTACTACTACTACTACTACTACTACTACTACTATTACTACTACAATTACTACTACTACTACTACTACTACTACTACTACTACTACTACTACTACTACTACTACTACTA